>NW_027422703.1:0-107177 GCF_048934315.1 Petromyzon marinus | reverse complement strand
GGGACCGCCCCGGACCGCCCGGGACCGCCCCGGACCGCCCGGGACCGCCCCGGACCACCCGGGACTGCCCGGGACCACCCGGGACCGCCCGGGACCGCCCGGGACCGCCCGGCACCGCACAGGACCGCCCGGGACCGCTCGGGACCGCCCGGGACCGCCCCGGACCGCCCGGGACCGCCCCGGACCGCCCGGGACCACCCCGGACTGCCCGGGACTGCCCGGGACCGGCCGGGACCGCTCGGGACCGCCCGTGACCGCCGGGGACCGCCCGGGACCGCCCAGGACCGCCCGGGACCGCCCGGGACCGCCCGGGACCGCCCGGGACCGCCCCGGACCGCCCTGGAACGCCCGGGACCGCACGGGACCGCCCAGGACCGCCCGGGACCGCCCGGGACCGTCCGGACCGTCCGGGACCGCCCGGCACCGCACGGGACCGCCCGGGACCGCCCCGGACCGCCCGGGACCGCCCCGGACCGCCCGGGACCGCCCCGAACCGCCCGGACTGCCCCGGACCGCTCGGGACCGCCCCGGACCGCCCGGGACCGCCCCGGACCGCCAGGGACCGCCCCGGACCGCCCGGGACCGCCCCGGACCGCCCTGGACCGCCCCGGACCGCCCGGGACCGCCCGGGACCGCCCGGGACCGCCCCGGACCGCCCGGGACCGCCCGGGACTGCCCCGGACCGCCCGGGACCGCCCGGGACCGCCCGGGACCGCCCGGGACCGCCCGGGACCGCCCAGGACCGCCCGGGACCGCCCCGGACCGCCCGGGACCGCCCGGGACCGCCCGGACCGCCCGGGACCGCCCGGGACCGCCCCGGACCGCCCGGGACCGCCCCGGACCGCCCGGGACCGCCCGGACCGCCCGGGACCGCCAGGGACCACCCGGGACCGCCCGGGACCGCCCGGGACCGCCCGGGACCGCCCTGGACCGCCCGGGACCGCCCCGGACCGCCCGGGACCGCCCCGGACCGCCCGGGACCCGCCCCGGACCGCCCGGGACCGCCCCGGACCGCCCGGGACCGCCCGGGACCGCCCGGGACCACCCGGGACCGCCCTGGAACGCCCGGGACTGCCCTGGACCGCCCGGGACCGCCCGGGACCGCCCCGGACCGCCACGGACCGCCCGGGACTGCCCGGGACCGCCCGGGACCGCCCGGGACCGCCCGGGACCGCCGGGACCGCCCGGGTCCGCCCGGGACCGCCCCGGACCGCCCGGGACCGCCCGGGACCGCCCGGGACTGCCCGGGACCGCCCCGGACCGCCCGGGACAGCCCGGACCGCCCGGGACCGCCTGGGACCGCCCGGGACCGCCCGGGACCGCCCGGGACCGCCCCGGACCGCCCGGCACCGCCCGGGACCGCCCCGGACCGCCATGGACCGCCCAGGACCGCCCGGGAACCGCCCGGGACCGCCCCGGACCACCCGGCACCGCCCGGGACCGCCCCGGACCGCCATGGACCGCCCAGGACCGCCCGGGAACCGCCCGGGACCGCCCGGGACCGGCCCGGACCGCCCGGGACCGCCCCGGACCGCCCGGGACCGCCCGGGACCGCCCGGGACCACCCGGGACCGTCCTGGAACGCCCGGGACCGCCCGGGACCGCCCGGGACCGCCCGGGACTGCCCGGGACCGCCCGGGACCGTCCGGACCGTCCGGGACCACCTGGGACCGCACGGGACCGCCCGGGACCGCCGGGGACCGCCCGGGACTGCCCCGGACCGCCCGGGACCGCCCCGGACCGCCCCCGGCCCGCCCCGGACCGCCCGGGACCGCCCCGGACCGCCCAGGACCGCCCCGGACCGCCCGGGACCGCCCCAGACCGCCCGGGACCACCCCGGACCGCCCGGGACCGCCCCGGACCGCCCGGGACCGCCCGGGACCGCCCGGGACCGCCCCGGACCGCCACGGACCGCCCGGGACTGCCCGGGACCGCCCGGGACCGCCCGGGACCGCCCGGGACCGCCCGGGTCCGCCCGGGACCACCCCGGACCGCCCGGGACCACCCGGGACCGCCCGGGACCGCCCGGGACCGCCCCGGACCGCCCGGGACAGCCCCGGACCGCCCGGGACCGCCTGGGACCGCCCAGGACCGCCCGGGACCGCCGAGACTGCCCCGGACCGCCCGGGACCGCCCGGGACCGCCCCGGACCGCCACGGACCGCCCAGGACCGCCCGGGAACCGCCCGGGACCGCACGGGACCGCCCGGGACCGCCGGGGACCGCCCGGGACCGCCCTGGACTGCCCGGACTGCCCCGGACCGCCCGGGACCGCCCCGGACCGCCCGGGACCGCCCGCGAGCGCCCGGGATCGCCCGGGACCGCCCGGGACCGCCCTGGACCGCCCCGGACCGCCCGGGACCGCCCCGGACCGCCCGCGACCGCCCCGGACCGCCCGGGACCGCCCCGGACCGCCCGGGACCGCCCCGGACCGCCCGGGACTGCCCGGGACCGCCCCGTACCGCCTGGGACCGCTCGGGACCGCCCGGGACCGCCCGGGACCGCCCGGGACCGCCCCGGACCGCCCGGGACCGCCGCGACCGCCCGGGACCGCCCGGGACTGCCCGGGACCGCCCGGCACCGCCCAGGACCGCCCGGGACCCCCGGGACCACCCGGGACCGCCCCGGACCGCCCGGGACCGCCCCGGACCGCCCGGGACTGCCCCGGACCGCCCGGGACCGCCCCGGACCGCCCGGGACCGCCCCGGACCGCCCTGGACCGCCCCCGGACCGCCCGGGACCGCCCGGGACCGCCCGCGACCGCCCCGGACCGCCTGGGACCGCCCGGGACCGCCCCGGACCGCCCGGGACCGCCTGGGACCAGCCTGGACCGCCCGGGACCGCCCGGGACCGCCCGGGACCGCCCGGGACCGCCTGGGACCGCCCCGGACCGCCCGGGACCGCCCCGGACCGCCTGGGACCGCCCCCGGACCGCCGGGACCGCCCCGGACCGCCCGGAACCGCCCCGGACCGCCCTGGACTGCCCCGGACCGCCCGGGACCGCCCGAGACCGTCCGGGACCGCCCCCGGACCGCCCGGGACCGCCCGGGACCGCCCTGACCGCCCGGGACCCCCGGGACCGCCCGGGACCGCCCGGGACCGCCCGGGACCGCCCGGGACCGCGCGGGACCGCCCGGGACCACCCGGGACCGCCCCGGACCGCCCGCGACCGCCCCAGACCGCCCGGGACCGCCCCGGACCGCCCGGGACCGCCCGGGACCACCCGGGACCGCCCGGGACCGCCCGGGAACCGCCCGGGACCGCCTGGGACCGCCTGGGACCGCCCGGGACCGCCCTGGACCGCCCGGGACCACCCTGGAACGCTCGGGACCGCCCGGGACCGCCCGGGACCGCCCGGGACCACCGGGACCGCCCGGGACCGTCCGGACCGTCCGGGACCGCCCAGGACCACACGGGACAGCCCGGGACCGCCCCGGACCACCCGGGACCGCCCCGGACCGCCCGGGACCGCCCCGGACCGCCCGGGACCGCCCCGGACCGCCCGGGACCGCACCGGACCGCCCGGGACCGCCCCGGACCGCCCGGGACCGCCCCGGACCGCCCGGGACCGCCCGGGACCGCCCGGGTCCACCCGAGATCGCCCTGGAACGCCCGGGACCGCCCGGGACCGCCCGGGACCGCCCGGGACTGCCCGGGACCGCCCGGGACCGTCCGGACCGTCCGGGACCGCCCGGGACCGCACGGGACCGCCCGGGACCGCCGCGGACCGCCTGGGACCGCCCCAGACCGCCCGGGACCGCTCCGGACCGCCCCGGCCCGCCACGGAGCGCCCGGGACCGCCCCGGACCGCCCGGGACCGCCCCGGACCGCCCGGGACCGCCCCAGACCGCCCAGGACCACCCCGGACCACCTGGGACCGCCCCGGACCGCCCGGGACCGCCCGGGACCGCCCGGGACTGCCCCGGACCACCACAAACCGCCCGGGACTGCCCGGGACCGCCCGGGACCGCCCGGGACCTACCGGGACCGCCCGGGACCGCCCTGGTCCGCCCGGGACCGCCCCGGACCGCCCAGGACCGCCGGACCGCCCGGGACCGCACGGGACCGCCCCGGACCACCCGGGACAGCCCCGGACTGCCCGGGACCGCCCGGGACCGCCCGGGACCGCCCGGGACCGCCCGGGACCGTCCGGGACCGCCCGGGACCGCCCAGGACTGCCCTGGAATGCTCGGGACCGCCCGGGACCGCCCGGGACCGCCCAGGACCGCCCGGGACCGTCCGGACCGTCCGGGACCGCCCGGGACTGCACGGGACCGCCCGGGACCGCCCCGGACCACCCAGGACCGCCCCGGACCGCCCGGGACCGCCCCGGACCGCCCGGACCGCCCTGGACCGCCCGGGACCGCCCCGGACCGCCCGGGACCGCCCCGGACCGCCCGGGACCGCCCCGGACCGGCCGGGACCGCCCCGGACCGCCCTGGAGCGCCCCGGACCGCCCGGGACCGCCCGGGACCGCCCGGGACCGCCCCGGACCGCCCGGGACCGCCCGGGACCGCCCCGGACCGCCACGGACCGCCCGGGACCGCCCGGGACCGCCCGGGACCGCCCGGGACCGCCCAGGACCGCCCGGAACCGCCCGGGACCGCCCCCGGACCGCCCGGGACCGCCCGGGACCGCCCGGGACCGCCCGGGACCGCCCAGGACCGCCCGGGTCCGCCCGGGACCGCCCCGGACCGCCCGGGACCACCCGGGACCGCCCGGGACTGCCCGGGACCGCCCCGGACCGCCCGGGACAGCCCCCGGACCGCCCGGGACCGCCTGGGACCGCCCAGACCGCCCGGGACCGCCCGAGACTGCCCCGGACCGCCCGGGACCGCCCGGGACCGCCCCGGACCGCCACGGACCGCCCAGGACCGCCCGGGAACCGCCCGGGACCGCACGGGACCACCCGGGACCGTCCGGGACCGCCCGGGACCGCCCTGGACTGCCCGGGACCGCCCCGGACCGCCCGGGACCCGCCCCGGACCGCCCGGGACCGCCCGCGAGCGCCCGGGATCGCCCGGGACCGCCCGGGACCGCCCTGGACCGCCCCGGACCGCCCGGGACCGCCCCGGACCGCCCGCGACCGCCCCGGACCGCCCGGGACCGCCCCGGACCGCCCGGGACCGCCGCGGACCGCCCGGGACTGCCCGGGACCGCCCCGGACCGCCTGGGACCGCTCGGGACCGCCCGGGACCGCCCGGGACCGCCCGGGACCGCCCCGGACCGCCCGGACCGCCCCGAACCGCCCGGGACCACCCGGGACTGCCCGGGACCGCCCGGCACCGCCCAGGACCGCCCGGGACCCCCGGGACCGCCCTGGACCGCCCCGCACCGTCCGGGACCACCCCGGACCGCCCGGGACCACCCCCGGACTGCCCAGGACCGCCTGGGACCGGCCAGGACCGCCCGGGACCGCCCGTGACCGCCCGGGACCGCCGGGACCGCCCAGGACCGCCCGGGACCGCCCGGGACCCCCGGGACCGCCCGGGACCGCCCTGGAACGCCCGGGACCGCCCGGGACCGCCCGGGACCACCCGGGACCGCCCCGGACCGCCCGGGACCGCCCCGGACCGCCCGGGACTGCCCCGGACCGCCCGGGACCGCCCCGGACCGCCCGGGACCGCCCCGGACCGCCCTGGACCGCCCCCGGACCGCCCGGGACCGCCCGGGACCGCCCGCGACCGCCCCGGACCGCCTGGGACCGCCCGGGACCGCCCCGGACCGCCACGGACCGCCCGGGACCGCCCGGGACCGCCCGGGACCGCCCGGGACCGCCCGGGACCGCCCGGGAATGCCCCGGACCGCCCGGGACCGCCCGGGACAGCCCCGGACCGCCCGGGACCGCCTGGGACCGCCCAGGACCGCCCGGGACCGCCCGAGACTGCCCCGGACCGCCCGTGTCCGCCCGGGACCGCCCCGGACCGCCACGGACCGCCCAGGACCGCCCGGGAACCGCCCGGGACCGCACGGGACCACCCGGGACCGCCCGGGACCGCCCGGGACCGCCCTGGACTGCCCGGGACCGCCCCGGACCGCCCGGGACCGCCCCGGACCGCCCGGGACCGCCCGCGAGCGCCCGGGATCGCCCGGGACCGCCCGGGACCGCCCTGGACCGCCCCGGACCGCCCGGGACCGCCCGGGAATGCCCCGGACCGCCCGGACCGCCCGGGACAGCCCCGGACCGCCCGGGGACCGCCTGGGACCGCCCAGGACCGCCCGGGACCGCCCGAGACTGCCCCGGACCGCCCGGGACCGCCCGGGACCGCCCCGGACCGCCACGGACCGCCCAGGACCGCCCGGGACCGCCCGGGACCGCACGGGACCACCCGGGACCGCCCGGGACCGCCCGGGACCGCCCTGGACTGCCCGGGACCGCCCGGACCGCCCGGGACCGCCCCGGACCGCCCGGGACCGCCCGCGAGCGCCCGGATCGCCCGGGACCGCCCGGGACCGCCCTGGACCGCCCCGGACCGCCCGGGACCGCCCCGGACCGCCCGCGACCGCCCCGGACCGCCCGGGACCGCCCCGGACCGCCCGGGACCGCCGCGGACCGCCCCGGGACTGCCCGGGACCGCCCCGGACCGCCTGGGACCGCTCGGGACCGCCCGGGACCGCCCGGGAACCGCCCGGGACCGCCCCGGACCGCCCGGGACCGCCCCGAACCGCCCGGGACCACCCGGGACTGCCCGGGACCGCCCGGCACTGCCCAGGACCGCCCGGGACCCCCCGGGACCGCCCTGGACCGCCCCCGCACCGTCCGGGACCACCCCGGACCGCCCGGGACCACCCCGGACTGCCCAGGACCGCCTGGGACCGGCCAGGACCGCCCGGGACCGCCCGTGACCGCCCGGGACCGCCGGGACCGCCCAGGACCGCCCGGGACCGCCCGGGACCGCCCGGGACCGCCCGGGACCGCCCTGGAACGCCCGGGACCGCCCGGGACCGCCCGGGACCACCCGGGACCGCCCCGGACCGCCCGGGACCGCCCCGGGACCGCCCGGGACTGCCCCGGACCGCCCGGGACCGCCCCGGACCGCCCGGGACCGCCCCGGACCGCCCCTGGACCGCCCCGGACCGCCCGGGACCGCCCGGGACCGCCCGCGACCGCCCCGGACCGCCTGGGACCGCCCGGGACCGCCCCGGACCGCCACGGACCGCCCGGGACCGCCCGGGACCGCCCGGGACCGCCCGGGACCGCCCGGGACCGCCCGGGAATGCCCCGGACCGCCCGGGACCGCCGGGACCGCCCGGGACCGCCCGGGACCGCCCGGGACCGCCCCGGACCGCCCGGGACCGCCCCGGACCGCCCGGGACCGCCCCGGACCGCCCGGGACCGCCTGGGACCAGCCGGGACCGCCCCGGGACCGCCCGGGACCGCCCCGGGACCGCCCGGGACCGCCTGGGACCGCCCCGGACCGCCCGGGACCGCCCCGGACCGCCTGGGACCGCCCCGGACCGCCCGGGACCGCCCCGGACCGCCCGGGACCGCCCCGGACCGCCCTGGACTGCCCGGACCGCCGGGACCGCCCGAGACCGTCCGGGACCGCCCCGAACCGCCCGGGACCGCCCGGGACCGCCCCGGGACCGCCCCTGACCGCCCGGGACCGCCCGGGACCGCCGGGACCGCCCGGGACCGCCCGGGACCGCCCCGGACCGCCCGGGACCACCCGGGACCGCGCGGGACGCCCGGGACCACCCGGGACCGACCCGGACCGCCCGCGACCGCCCCGACCGCCCGGGACCGCCCCGGACCGCCCGGGACCGCCCGGACCACCCGGGACCGCCCGGGACCGCCCGGGAACGCCCGGGACCACCTGGGACCGCCTGGGACCGCCCGGGACCGCCCTGGACCGCCCGGGACCGCCCTGGAACGCTCGGGACCGCCCGGGACCGCCCGGGACCGCCCGGGGACCACCGGGACCGCCCGGGACCGTCCGGACCGTCCGGGACCGCCCAGGACCACACGGGACAGCCCGGGACCGCCCCGGACCGCCCGGGACCGCCCCGGACCGCCCGGGACCGCCCCGGACCGCCCGGGACCGCCCCGGACCGCCCGGGACTGCACCGGACCGCCCGGGACCGCCCCGGACCGCCCGGGACCGCCCCGGACCGCCCGGGACCGCCCGGGACCGCCCGGGGTCCACCCGAGATCGCCCTGGAATGCCCGGGACCGCCCGGGACCGCCCGGGACCGTCCCGGGACTGCCCGGGACCGCCCGGGACCGTCCGGACCGTCCGGGACCGCCCGGGACCGCACGGGACCGCCCGGGACCGCCGCGGACCGCCTGGGACCGCCCCAGACCGCCCGGGACCGCCCCGGACCGCCCCGGCCCGCCACGGAGCGCCCGGGACCGCCCCGGACCGCCCGGGACCGCCCCGGACCGCCCGGGACCGCCCCAGACCGCCCAGGACCACCCCGGACCGCCCGGGACCGCCCCGGACCGCCCGGGACCGCCCCGGACCGCCCGGGACCGCCCCGGACCGGCCGGGACGCCCCGGACCGCCCTGGAGCGCCCCGGACCGCCCGGGACTGCCCGGGACCGCCCGGGACCGCCCCGGACCGCCCGGGACCGCCCGGGACCGCCCCGGACCGCCACGGACCGCCCGGGACCGCCCGGGACCGCCCGGGACCGCCCAGGACCGCCCGGAACCGCCCGGGACCGCCCCGGACCGCCCGGGACCGCCCGGGACCGCCCGGGACCGCCCGGGACCGCCCAGGACCGCCCGGGTCCGCCCGGGACCGCCCCGGACCGCCCGGGACCACCCGGGACCGCCCAGGACTGCCCGGGACCGCCCCGGACCGCCCGGGACAGCCCCGGACCGCCCGGGACCGCCTGGGACCGCCCAGGACCGCCCGGGACCGCCCGAGACTGCCCCGGACCGCCCGGGACCGCCGGACCGCCCCGGACCGCCACGGACCGCCCAGGACCGCCCGGGAACCGCCCGGGACCGCACGTGACCGCCCGGGACCGCCCGGGACCGCCCGGGACCGCCCTGGACTGCCCGGGACCGCCCCGGACCGCCCGGGACCGCCCCGGACCGCCCGGGACCGCCCGCGAGCGCCCGGGATCGCCCGGGACCGCCCGGGACCGCCCTGGACCGCCCCGGACCGCCCGGGACCGCCCCGGACCGCCCGCGACCGCCCCGGACCGCCCGGGACCGCCCCGGACCGCCCGGGACCGCCGCGGACCGCCCGGGACTGCCCGGGACCGCCCCGGACCGCCTGGGACCGCTCGGGGACCGCCCGGGACCGCCCGGGACCGCCCGGGACCGCCCCGGACCGCCCGGGACCGCCCCGAACCGCCCGGGACCGCCCGGGACTGCCCGGGACCGCCCGGCACCGCCCAGGACCGCCCAGGACCCCCCGGGACCGCCCTGGACCGCCCCGCACCGTCCGGGACCACCCCGGACCGCCCGGGACCACCCCGGACTGCCCAGGACCGCCTGGGACCGGCCAGGACCGCCCGGGACCGCCCGTGACCGCCCGGGACCGCCGGGACCGCCCAGGACCGCCCGGGACCGCCCGGGACCGCCCGGGACCGCCCGGGACCGCCCTGGACGCCCGGGACCGCCCGGGACCGCCCGGGACCACCCGGGACCGCCCCGGACCGCCCGGGATCGCCCCGGACCGCCCGGGACTGCCCCGGACCGCCCGGGACCGCCCCGGACCGCCCGGGACCGCCCCGGACCGCCCTGGACCGCCCCGGACCGCCCGGGACCCCCGGGACCGCCCGCGACCGCCCCCGGACCGCCTGGGACCGCCCGGGACCGCCCCGGACCGCCACGGACCGCCCGGGACCGCCCGGGACCGCCCGGGACCGCCCGGGACCGCCCGGGACCGCCCGGGAATGCCCCGGACCGCCCGGGACCGCCCGGGACCGCCCGGGACCGCCCGGGACCGCCCGGGACCGCCCCGGACCGCCCGGGACCGCCCCGGACCGCCCGGGACCGCCCCGGACCGCCCGGGACCGCCTGGGACCAGCCGGGACCGCCCGGGACCGCCCGGGACCGCCCGGGACCGCCCGGGACCGCCTGGGACCGCCCCGGACCGCCCGGGACCGCCCCGGACCGCCTGGGACCGCCCCGGACCGCCCGGGACCGCCCCGGACCGCCCGGGACCGCCCCCGGACCGCCCTGGACTGCCCCGGACCGCCCGGGACCGCCCGAGACCGTCCGGGACCGCCCCGAACCGCCCGGGACCGCCCGGGACCGCCCCTGACCGCCCGGGACCGCCCGGGACCGCCCGGGACCGCCCGGGACCGCCCGGGACCGCCCCAGACCGCCCGGGACCACCCGGGACCGCGCGGGACCGCCCGGGACCACCCGGGACCGCCCCGGACCGCCCGCGACCGCCCCGGACCGCCCGGGACCGCCCCGGACCGCCCGGGACCGCCCGGGACCACCCGGGACCGCCCGGGACCGCCCGGGAACGCCCGGGACCGCCTGGGACCCGCCTGGGACCGCCCGGGACCGCCCTGGACCGCCCGGGACCGCCCTGGAACGCTCGGGACCGCCCGGGACCGCCCGGGACCGCCCGGGACCACCGGGACCGCCCGGGACCGTCCGGACCGTCCGGGACCGCCCAGGACCACACGGGACAGCCCGGGACCGCCCCGGACCGCCCGGGACCGCCCCGGACCGCCCGGGACCGCCCCGGACCGCCCGGGACCGCCCCGGACCGCCCGGGACTGCACCGGACCGCCCGGGACCGCCCCGGACCGCCCGGGACCGCCTCGGACCGCCCGGGACCGCCCGGGACCGCCCGGGTCCACCCGAGATCGCCCTGGAACGCCCGGGACCGCCCGGGACCGCCCGGGACCGCCCGGGACTGCCCGGGACCGCCCGGGACCGTCCGGACCGTCCGGGACCGCCCGGGACCGCACGGGACCGCCCGGGACCGCCGCGGACCGCCTGGGACCGCCCCAGACCGCCCGGGACCGCTCCGGAACGCCCCGGCCCGCCACGGAGCGCCCGGGACCGCCCCGGACCGCCCGGGACCGCCCCGGACCGCCCGGGACCGCCCCAGACCGCCCAGGACCACCCCGGACCACCTGGGACCGCCCCGGACCGCCCGGACCGCCCGGGACCACCCGGGACTGCCCCGGACCACCACGGACCGCCCGGGACTGCCCGGGACCGCCCGGGACCGCCCGGGACCTACCGGGACCGCCCGGGACCGCCCTGGTCCGCCCGGGACCGCCCCGGACCGCCCAGGACCGCCCGGGACCGCCCGGGACCGCACGGGACCGCCCCGGACCACCCGGGACAGCCCCGGACTGCCCGGGACCGCCCGGGACCGCCCGGGACCGCCCGGGACCGCCCGGGACCGTCCGGGACCGCCCGGGACCGCCCGGGACTGCCCTGGAATGCTCGGGACCGCCCGGGACCGCCCGGGACCGCCCAGGACCGCCCGGACCGTCCGGACCGTCCGGGACCGCCCGGGACTGCACGGGACTGCACGGGACCGCCCGGGACCGCCCCGGACCACCCAGGACCGCCCAGGACCGCCCGGGACCGCCCGGGACCGTCCAGGACTGCCCCGGACCCCCTTGGACCGCCCGGAACCGCGCGGGACCGCCCGGGACCGCCCGGGACCGCCCGGGACCACCCTGGACCGGCCGGGACCACCATGGAATGCTCGGGACTGCCCGGGACCGCCCGGGACCGCCCGGGTCCGCCCGGGACCGCCCGGGACCGCCCAGGACCGCCCCGCACCGCCCGGGACAGCGCCGGACCGCCCGGGACCGCCCCGGACCGCCCGGGACCGCCCAGGACTGCCCGGGACCGCCCGGGACCACCCGGGACCGTCTGGACCGTCCGGGACCGCCCGGGACCGCACGGGACCGCCCGCCACTGCCCCGGACCGCCCGGGACTGCCTCGGACCGCCCGGGACCGCCCCAGACCGCCCGGGACCGCCCCGACCGCCCGGGACCGCCCTGGACCGCCCGGGACCGCCCCGGACCGCCCGGGACCGCCCAGGACCTCCCGGGACCGCCCGGGACCGCCCGGGACCGCCCCGGACCGCCCGGGACCGCCCGGGACCGCCCCGGACCGCCCGGGACCGCCCCAGACCGCCCGGGACCGCCCGGGACCGCCCGGGACCGCCCCGGACCGCCCGGGACCGCCCAGGACCGCCCCGGACCGCCACGGACCGCCCACTGGACCGCCCGGGACCGCCCTGGAACGCTCGGGACCGCCCCGGACCGCCCGGGACCGCCCGGGACCGCCTGGGACCGCCCGGGACCGTCCGGACCGTCCGGGACCGCCCTGGACCGCCCGGGACTGCCCTGGAACGCTCGGGACACCCGGGACCGCCCGGGACCGCCGGGGACCGCCCGGGACCGCCCGGGATCGTCCGGACCGTCCGGGACCGCCCGGGACCGCACGGGACCGCCCGGGACCGCCCCGGACGCCCGGGACCGCCCTGGAACGCCCGGGACCGCCCCGGACCGCCCGGGACCGCCCCGGACCGCCCGGGACCGCCCCGGACCGCCCGGAACCGCCCCGGACCGCCCGGGACCGCTCGGGACCGCCCGGGACCGCCCGGGACCGCCCGGGACCGCCCCGGACCGCCCGGGACCGCCCGGGACCGCCCCGGACCGCCCCGGACCACCCGGGACCGCCGCGGACCGCCCGGGACCGCCCGGGACCGCCCCGGACCGCCCGGGACCGCCCGGGACCGCCCCGGACCACCCGGGACCGCCCCGGACCGTCCGGGACCGCCCGGACCGCCCGGGGACCGCCCCGGACCGCCCCGGACCGCCCGGGACCGCCCCGGACCACCCGGGACCGCCCCGGACCGTCCGGGACCGCCCGGGACCGCCCGGGACCGCCCCGGACCGCCACGGACCGCCCGGGACCGCCCCGGACCGCCCGGGACCGCCTGGGACCAGCCGGGACCGCCCGGGACCGCCCGGGACCGCCCGGGACCGCCCGGGACCGCCTGGGACCGCCCCGGACCGCCCGGGACCGCCCCGGACCGCCTGGGACCGCCCCGGACCGCCCGGGACCGCCCCGGACCGCCCGGGACCGCCCCGGACCGCCCTGGACTGCCCCGGACCGCCCGGGACCGCCCGAGACCGTCCGGGACCGCCCCGAACCGCCGGGACCGCCCGGGACCGCCCCTGACCGCCCGGGACCGCCCGGGACCGCCCGGGACCGCCCGGGACCGCCCGGGACCGCCCCAGACCGCCCGGGACCACCCGGGACCGCGCGGGACCGCCCGGGACCACCCGGGACCGCCCCGGACCGCCCGCGACCGCCCCGGACCGCCCGGGACCCCGCCCCGGACCGCCCGGGACCCGCCCGGGACCACCCGGGACCGCCCGGGACCACCCGGGAACGCCCGGGACCGCCTGGGACCGCCTGGGACCGCCCGGGACCGCCTGGACCGCCGGACCGCCCTGGAACGCTCGGGACCGCCCGGGACCGCCCGGGACCGCCCGGGACCACCGGGACCGCCCGGGACCGTCCGGACTGTCCGGGACCGCCCAGGACCACACGGGACAGCCCGGGACCGCCCCGGACCGCCCGGGACCGCCCCGGACCGCCCGGGACCGCCCCGGACCGCCCGGGACCGCCCCGGACCGCCCGGGACTGCACCGGACCGCCCGGGACCGCCCCGGACCGCCCGGGACCGCCTCGGACCGCCCGGGACCGCCCGGGACCGCCCGGGTCCACCCGAGATCGCCCTGGAACGCCCGGACCGCCCGGGACCGCCCGGGACCGCCCGGACTGCCCGGGACCGCCCGGGACCGTCCGGACCGTCCGGGACCGCCCGGGACCGCACGGGACCGCCCGGGACCGCCGCGGACCGCCTGGGACCGCCCCAGACCGCCCGGGACCGCTCCGGACAGCCCCGGCCCGCCACGGAGCGCCCGGGACCGCCCCGGACCGCCCCGGGACCGCCCCGGGACCGCCCGGGACCGCCCCCAGACCGCCCAGGACCACCCCGGACCACCTGGGACCGCCCCGGACCGCCCGGGACCGCCCGGGACCACCCGGGACTGCCCCGGACCACCACGGACCGCCCGGGACTGCCCGGGACCGCCCGGGACCGCCCGGGACCTACCGGGACCGCCCGGGACCGCCCTGGTCCGCCCGGGACCGCCCCGGACCGCCCAGGACCGCCCGGGACCGCCCGGGACCGCACGGGACCGCCCCGGACCACCCGGACAGCCCCGGACTGCCCGGGACCGCCCGGGACCGCCCGGGACCGCCCGGGACCGCCCGGGACCGTCCGGGACCGCCCGGGACCGCCCGGGACTGCCCTGGAATGCTCGGGACCGCCCGGGACCGCCCGGGACCGCCCACGACCGCCCGGGACCGTCCGGACCGTCCGGGACCGCCCGGGACTGCACGGGACTGCACGGGACCGCCCGGGACCGCCCCGGACCACCCAGGACCGCCCAGGACCGCCCGGGACCGCCCGGGACCGTCCAGGACTGCCCCGGACCCCCTTGGACCGCCCGGAACCGCCCGGGACCGCCCGGGACCGCCCGGGACCGCCCGGGACCACCCTGGACCGGCCGGGACCACCATGGAATGCTCGGGACTGCCCGGGACCGCCCGGGACCGCCCGGGTCCGCCCGGGACCGCCCGGGACCGCCCAGGACCGCCCCGCACCGCCCGGGACAGCGCCGGACCGCCCGGGACCGCCCCGGACCGCCCGGGACCGCCCAGGACTGCCCGGGACCGCCCGGGACCACCCGGGACCGTCTGGACCGTCCGGGACCGCCCGGGACCGCACGGGACCGCCCGCCACTGCCCCGGACCGCCCGGGACTGCCTCGGACCCGCCCGGGACCGCCCCAGACCGCCCGGGACCGCCCCGACCGCCCGGGACCGCCCTGGACCGCCCGGGACCGCCCCGGACCGCCCGGGACCGCCCAGGACCTCCCGGGACCGCCCGGGACCGCCCGGGACCGCCCCGGACCGCCCGGGACCGCCCGGGACCGCCCCGGACCGCCCGGGACCGCCCCAGACCGCCCGGGACCGCCCGGGACCGCCCGGGACCGCCCCGGACCGCCCGGGACCGCCCAGGACCGCCCCGGACCGCCACGGACCGCCCAGGACCGCCCGGGAACTGCCCGGGACCGCCGGGACTGCCCTGGACCGCCCTGGACCGCCCGGGACCGCCCTGGAACGCTCGGGACCGCCCCGGACCGCCCGGGACCGCCCGGGACCGCCTGGGACCGCCCCGGGACCGTCCGGACCGTCCGGGACCGCCCTGGACCGCCCGGGACTGCCCTGGAACGCTCGGGACACCCGGGACCGCCCGGGACCGCCGGGACCGCCCGGGACCGCCCGGATCGTCCGGACCGTCCGGGACCGCCCGGGACCGCACGGGACCGCCCGGGACCGCCCCGGACCGCCCGGGACCGCCCTGGAACGCCCGGGACCGCCCCGGGACCGCCCGGGACCGCCCGGACCGCCCGGGACCGCCCGGACCGCCCGGGACCGCCCCGGACCGCCCGGGACCGCTCGGGACCGCCCGGGACCGCCCGGGACCGCCCGGAACCGCCCCGGACCGCCCGGGACCGCCCCGGACCGCCCGGGACCGCCCGGGACCGCCCGGGACCGCCCGGACCGCCCGGGACCGCCCGGGACCCGCCCCGGACCGCCCGGGACCGCCCGGGACCGCCCCGGACCACCCGGGACCGCCCCGGACCGTCCGGGACCGCCCGGGACCGCCCGGGACCGCCCCGGACCGCCACGGACCGCCCGGGACTGCCCGGGACCGCCCGGGACTGCCCGCGACCGCCCGGGACCGCCCGGGACCGCCCGGGTCCGCCCGGGACCGCCCTGGACCGCCCCGGACCGCCCGGGACCGCCCGGGACCGCCCGGGACCGCCGGGACCGTCCGGACCGTCCGGGACCGCCCTGGACCGCCCGGGACTGCCCTGGAACGCTCGGGACACCCGGGACCGCCCGGGACCGCCGGGGACCGCCCGGGACCGCCCGGGATCGTCCGGACCGTCCGGGACCGCCCGGGACCGCACGGGACCGCCCGGGACCGCCCCGGACCGCCCGGGACCGCCCTGGAACGCCCGGGACTGCCCGGACCGCCCGGGACCGCCCCGGACCGCCCGGGACCGCCCCGGACCGCCCGGGACCGCCCCGGACCGCCCGGGACCGCTCGGGACCGCCCGGGACCGCCCGGGACCGCCCGGAACCGCCCCGAACCGCCCGGGACCGCCCCGGACCGCCCGGGACCGCCCGGGACCGCCCGGGACCGCCCCGGACCGCCCGGGACCGCCCGGGACCGCCCCGGACCGCCCGGGACCGCCCGGGACCGCCCCGGACCACCCGGGACCGCCCGGACCGTCCGGAACCGCCCGGGACCGCCCGGGACCGCCCCGGACCGCCACGGACCGCCCGGGACCTGCCCGGACGCCCGGGACTGCCCGCGACCGCCGGACCGCCCGGGACCGCCCGGGTCCGCCCAGGACCGCCCTGGACCGCCCAGGACTGCCCGGGACCGCCCGGGACCGCACGGGACCGCCCCGGACCGCCCGGGGACAGCCCCGGACCGCCCGGGACCGCCCGGGGACCGCCCGGGACCGCCCGGGACTGCCCGGGACCACCCGGGACCGTCCGGGACCGCCCGGGACCGCCCTGGACCGCCCGGGACCGCCCTGGAATGCTCGGGACCGCCCGGGACCGCCCGGGACCGCCCAGGACCGCCCGGGACCGTCCGGACCGTCCGGGACCGCCCGGGACCGCACGGGACCGCCCGGGACCGCCCCGGACCACCCGGGACCGCCCCGGACCGCCCGGGACCGCCCCGGACCGCCCGGGACCGCCCTGGTCCGCCCGGGACCGCCCTGGTCCGCCCCGGGACCGCCCCAGACCGCCCGGGACCGCCCCGGACCGCCCGGGACCGCCCCGGACGCCCCGGGACCGCCCCGACCGCCCGGGACCGCCCCGGACCGCCCTGGACCGCCCCGGACCGCCCGGGACCGCCCGGGACCGCCCGGGACCGCCCGGACCGCCCGGGACCGCCCGGGACCGCCCCGGACCGCCACGGACCACCCGGGACCGCCCGGGACCGCCCGGGACCGCCCGGGACCGCCCAGGACCGCCCGGGACCGCCCGGGACGGCCCGGGACCGCCCGGGACCGCCCGGGACCGCCCAGGACCGCCCGGGACCACCCCGGACCGCCCGGACCGCCCTGGACCGCCCGGGACCGCCCACGACCACCCGGGACCGCCCCGGGACCGCGCGGGACCGCCCGGGACCGCCTGGGACCGCCCGGGACCGCCGGGACTGCCCTGGACCGCCCGGGACCGCCCTGGAACGCTCGGGACCGCCCGGGACCGCCCGGGACCGCCCGGGACCGCCCGGGACCGCCCGGGACCGTCCGGACCGTCCGGTACCGCCGGGACCGCCTGGGACCGCCCGGGACCGCCCGGGACCGCCCTGGACCGCCCGGGACCGCCCTGGAACGCTCGGGACCGCCCGGGACCGCCCGGGACCGCCCGGGACCGCCCGGGACCGCCCGGGACCGTCCGGACCGTCCGGGACCGCCCGGGACCCGCACGGGACCGCCCGGGACCGCCCCGAACCGCCCGGGACCGCCCCGACCGCCCGGGACCGCCCCGGACCGCCCGGGACCACCCCGGACCGCCCGGGACCGCCCCGGACCGCCCGGGACCGCTCGGGACCGCCCGGGACCGCCCGGGACCGCCCGGAACCGCCCGGACCGCCCGGGACCGCCCCGGACCGCCCGGGATCGCCCGGGACCGCCCGGGACCGCCCGGACCGCCCGGGACCGCCCGGGACCACCCCGCACCGCCCAGGACCGCCTGCGACCGCCCGGGACCGCCCAGGCCGCCCGGGACCGCCCGGGACCGCCCGGGACCGCCCAGGACCGCCACGGACCGCCTGGGACCACCCGGGACCGCCCGGACCGCCCGGGACCGCCCGGGACCGCCCGGGACCGCCCGGGACCACCCTGGACCGCCCGGGACCGCCCTGGACCGCCCCGGACCGCCCGGGACCGCCGGGACCGCCCGGGACCGCCCGGGACCGTCCGGACCGTCCGGGACCGCCCTGGACCGCCCGGGACTGCCCCTGGAACGCTCGGGACACCCGGGACCGCCCGGGACCGCCGGGGACCGCCCGGGACCGCCGGGGACCGCCCGGGACCGCCCGGGATCGTCCGGACCGTCCGGGACCGCCCGGGACCGCCCCGGACCGCCCGGGACCGCCCCGGACCGCCCGGGACCGCCCCGGACCGCCCGGGACCGCCCGGACCGCCCGGGACCGCCCTGGACCGCCCGGGACCGCCCGGACCGCCCGGGACCGCTCGGGACCGCCCGGACGCCCGGGACCGCCCGGACCGCCCCGGACCGCCCGGGACCGCCCCGGACCGCCCGGGACCGCCCGGGACCGCCCGGGACCGCCCCGGACCGCCCGGGACCGCCCGGGACCGCCCCGGACCGCCCGGGACCGCCCGGGACCGCCCCGGACCACCCGGGACCGCCCCGGACCGTCCGGAACCGCCCGGGACCGCCCGGGACCGCCCCGGACCGCCACGGACCGCCCGGGACTGCCCGGGACCGCCCGGGACTGCCCGCGACCGCCCGGGACCGCCCGGGACCGCCCGGGTCCGCCCGGGACCGCCCTGGACCGCCCAGGACTGCCCGGGACCGCCCGGGACCGCACGGGACCGCCCCGGACCGCCCGGGACAGCCCCGGACCGCCCGGGACCGCCCGGGACCGCCCGGGACCGCCCGGGACTGCCCGGGACACCCGGGACCGTCCGGGACCGCCCGGGACCGCCCTGGACCGCCCGGGACCGCCCTGGAATGCTCGGGACCGCCCGGGACCGCCCGGGACCACCCCGGACCGCCCGGACCGCCCTGGACCGCCCGGGACCGCCCACGACCACCCGGGACCGCCCGGGACCGCGCGGGACCGCCCGGGACCGCCTGGGACCGCCCGGGGACCGCCCGGGACTGCCCTGGACCGCCCGGGACCGCCCTGGAACGCTCGGGACCGCCCGGGACCGCCCGGGGACCGCCCGGGACCGCCCGGGACCGCCCGGGACCGTCCGGACCGTCCGGGACCGCCCGGGACCGCCCGGGACTGCCCTGGAACGCTCGGGACACCCGGGACCGCCCGGGACCGCCGGGGACCGCCCGGGACCGCCGGGGACCGCCCGGGACCGCCCGGGATCGTCCGGACCGTCCGGGACCGCCCGGGGACCGCCCCGGACCGCCCGGGACCGCCCGGACCGCCCGGGACCGCCCCGAACCGCCCGGGACCGCCCCGGACCGCCCGGACCGCCCCGGACCGCCCGGGACCGCCCCGGACCGCCCGGGACCGCTCGGGACCGCCCGGGACCGCCCGGGACCGCCCGGAACCGCCCCGGACCGCCCGGGACCGCCCCGGACCGCCCGGGGACCGCCCGGGACCGCCCGGGACCGCCCCGGACCGCCCGGGACCGCCCGGGACCGCCCCGGACCGCCCGGGACCGCCCGGGACCGCCCTGGACCACCCGGGACCGCCCCGGACCGTCCGGAACCGCCCGGGACCGCCCGGGACCGCCCCGGACCGCTACGGACCGCCCGGGACTGCCCGGGACCGCCCGGGACTGCCCGCGACCGCCCGGGACCGCCCGGGACCGCCCGGGTCCGCCCGGGACCGCCCTGGACCGCCCAGGACTGCCCGGGACCGCCCGGGACCGCACGGGACCGCCCCGGACCGCCCGGGACAGCCCCGGACCGCCCGGGACCGCCCGGGACCGCCCGGGACCGCCCGGGACTGCCCGGGACCACCCGGGACCGTCCGGGACCGCCCGGGACCGCCCTGGACCGCCGGGACCGCCCTGGAATGCTCGGGACCGCCCGGGACCGCCCGGGACCACCCCGGACCGCCCGGGACCGCCCTGGACCGCCCGGGACCGCCCACGACCACCGGGACCGCCCGGGACCGCGCGGGACCGCCCGGGACCGCCTGGGACCGCCCGGGACCGCCCGGGACTGCCCTGGACCGCCCGGGACCGCCCTGGAACGCTCGGGACCGCCCGGGACCGCCCGGGACCGCCCGGGACCGCCCGGGACCGCCCGGGACCGTCCGGACCGTCCGGGACCGCCCGGGACCGCCTGGGACCGCCCGGGACCGCCCGGGACCGCCCTGGACCGCCCGGGACCGCCCTGGAACGCTCGGGACCGCCCGGGACAGCCCGGGACCGCCCGGGACCGCCCGGGACCGCCCGGGACCGTCCGGACCGTCCGGGACCGCCCGGGACCGCACGGGACCGCCCGGGACCGCCCAGAACCGCCCGGGACCGCCCCGACCGCCCGGGACCGCCCCGGACCGCCCGGGACCACCCCGGACCGCCCGGGACCGCCCCGGACCGCCCGGGACCGCTCGGGACCGCCCGGGACCGCCCGGGACCGCCCGGAACCGCCCCGGACCGCCCGGGACCGCCCCGGACCGCCCGGGATCGCCCGGGACCGCCCGGGACCGCCCGGACCGCCCGGGACCGCCCGGGACCACCCCGCACCGCCCAGGACCGCCTGCGACCGCCCGGGACCGCCCAGGGCCGGCCGGGACCGCCCGGGACCGCCCGGGACCGCCCAGGACCGCCACGGACCGCCTGGGACCACCCGGGACCGCCCGGGACCGCCCGGGACCGCCCGGGACCGCCCGGACCGCCCGGGACCACCCTGGACCGCCCGGGACCGCCATGGAATGCTCGGGACTGCCCGGGACCGCCCGGGACCGCCCGGGTCCGCCCGGGACCGCCCGGGACCGCCCAGGACCGCCCCGGACCGCCCGGGACAGCCCCGGACCGCCCGGGACCGCCCCGGACCGCCCGGGACCGCCCGGGACCGCCCGGGACCGCCCGGGACCGCCCGGGACCGCCCGGGACCGTCCGGGACCGCCCGGGACCGCCCTGGACCGCCCGGGACCGCCCTGGAATGCTCGGGACCGCCCGGGACCGCCCGGGACTGCCCGGGACCGCCCGGGACCGCCCGGGACCGTCCGGACCGCCCCAGACCGCCCGGGACAGCCCCGGACCGCCCGGGACCGCCCCGGACCGCCCGGGACCCCGCCCTGGACCGCCCTGGACCGCCCGGGACCGCCCCGGACCGCCCGGGACAGCCCCGGACCGCCCCGGACCGCCCAGGACCGCCCGGGACCGCCCGGGACCGCCCCGGACCGCCCGGGACCGCCGGGACCGCCCGGGACTGCCCGAGACCGCCCCGGACCGCCCGGGACCGCCCGGGACCGCCCCGGACCGCCCAGGACCGCCCGCGACAGCCAGGGACCGCTCAGGACCGCCCGGGACCGCCCGGGACCGCCCGGGACCGCCCAGGACCGCCCCGGACCGCCTGGGACCGCCCGGGACTGCCCGGGACCGCCCGGGACCGCCCGGGACCGCCCGGGACCGCCCGGGACCACCCTGGACCGCCCGGGACCGCCATGGAAGGCTCGGGACTGCCCGGGACCGCCCGGGACCGCCCGGGTCCGCCTGGGACCGCCCGGGACCGCCCAGGACCGCCCCGGACCGCCCGGGACAGCCCCGGACCGCCCGGGACCGCCCCGCGGACCGGACCCGGACCGCCCGGGACCGCCCGGGACCGCCCGGGACCACCCGGGACCGCCCCGGACCGCCCGGGACAGCCCCGGACCGCCCCGGACCGCCCAGGACCGCCCGGGACCGCCCGGGACCGCCCCGGACCGCCCGGGACCGCCCGGGACCGCCCGGGACCGCCCAGGACCGCCCGGGACCGCCCGGGACCGCCCGGGACCGACCAGGACCGCCCCGGACCGCCTGGGACCGCCCGGGACTGCCCGGGACCGCCCGGGACTGCCCGGGACCGCCCGGGAACGCCCGGGACCACCCTGGACCGCCCGGGACCGCCATGGAATGCTCGGGACTGCCCGGGACCGCCCGGGACCGCCCGGGTCCGCCCGGGACCGCCCGGGACTGCCCAGGACCGCCCCGGACCGACCGGGACAGCCCCGGACCGCCCGGGACCGCCCCGGACCGCCCGGGACCGCCCGGGACCGCCCGGGACCGCCCGGGACCGCCCGGGACCGCCCGGGACCGTCCGGGACCGCCCGGGACCGCCCTGGACCGGCCCGGGACCGCCCTGGAATGCTCGGGACCGCCCGGGACCGCCCGGGACTGCCCGGGACCGCCCGGGACCGCCTGGGACCGTCCGGACCGCCCCAGACCGCCCGGGACAGCCCCGGACCGCCCGGGACCGCCCCGGACCGCCCGGGACCGCCCGGGACCGCCCGGGACCGCCCGGGACCGTCCGAGACCGCCCGGGACCGCCCTGGACCGCCCGGGACCGCCCTGGAATGCTCGGGACCGCCCGCACCGCCCGGGACTGCCCGGGACCGCCCGGGACCGCCCGGGACCGTCCGGACCGTCCGGGACCGCCCGGGACCGCACGGGACCGCCCGGGACCGCCCCGGGCCGCCGGGACCGCCCTGGACCGCCCGGGACCGCCCCGGACCGCGCGGGACCGCCCAGGACCGCCCGGGACCGCCCGGGACCGCCCGGGACCGCCCGGACCGCCCGGGACCGCCCGGGACCGCCCCGGACCGCCCGGGACTGCCCGGGACCACCCGGGACCGCCCAGGACCGCCCGGAACCGCCCGGAACCGCCCGGGACCACACGGGACCGCCCCGGACCGCCCGGGACCGCCCAGGACCGCCCGCGACCGCCCGGGACCGCCCAGGACGGCCCGGGACCGCCCGGGACCGCCCGGACCGCCCGGGACCACCCCGGACCGCCCGGGACCGCCCGGGACCGCCCGGGACCGCCTGGGACCGCCCCGGACCGCCCGGGACCGCCCCGGACCGCCCGGGACCGCCCCGGACCGCCCGGGACCGCCCGGGACCGCCCCGGACCGCCCGGAACCGCCCGGGACCGCCATGGACGCCACGGACCGCCCAGGACCGCCCGGGAACCGCCCGGGACCGCCCGGACCACCCGGGACCGCCCGGGACCGCCCGGGACCGCCCGGGACCGCCCCGGACCGCCTGGGACCGCCCCGGACCACCCGGGACCGCCCCGGACCGCCCGGGACCGCCCGGGACCGCCCGGGACCGCCCCGGACCGCCCGGGACCGCCCGGGACTGCCCGGGACCGCCCCGGACCGCCTGGGACCGCCCCGGACCGCCCGGGACCGCCCCGGACCGCCCGGGACCGCCCCGGACCGCCCGGGACCACCCAGGACCGCCCGGGAACGCCCCGGACCGCCCGGGACCGCCCGGGACCGCCCCTGACCGCCCCGGACCGCCCGGGACCGCCCCGGACCGCCCAGGACCGCCCGGGACCGCCCGGGACCACCCGGGACCGCCCAGGACCGCCCGGAACCGCCCGGAACCGCCCGGGACCGCACGGGACCGCCGCGGACCGCCCGGGACCGCCCGGGACCGCCCGCGACCGCCCGGGACCGCCCAGGACCGCCCGGGACCGCCCGGGACCGCCCGGGACCGCCCGGGACCACCCCGGACCGCCCGGGACTGCCCGGACCGCCCGGGACCGCCCGGGACCGCCCCGGACCGCCCGGGACCGCCCGGGACCACCCGGGACCGCCCAGGACCGCCCGGAACCGCCCGGAACCGCCCGGGACCGCACGGGACCGCCCCGGACCGCCCGGGACCGCCCGGGACCGCCCGCGACCGCCCGGGACCGCCCAGGACCGCCCGGGACCGCCCGGACCGCCCGGGACCGCCCGGGACCACCCCGGACCGCCCGGGACCGCCCGGGACCGCCCGGGACCGCCCGGGACCGCCCCCGGACCGCCCGGGACCGCCCCGGACCGCCCGGGACCGCCCCGGACCGCCCGGGACTGCCCGGGACCGCCCCGGACCGCCCCGGACCGCCCGGGACCGCCCCGGACCGCCCGGGACCGCCCGGGACCGCCCGGGACCGCCCAAGACCGCCCGGGACCGCCCCGGACCGCCCGGGACCGCCCGGACCGCCCGGGACCGCCCCGGACCGCCCGGGACCGCCCCGGACCGCCCGGGACCGCCCGGGACCGCCCGGGACCGCCCCGGACCGCCCGGGACCGCCCCGGACCGCCCGGGACCGCCCGGGACCGCCCGGGACCGCCCAGGACCGCCCAGGACCGCCCCGGACCGCCCAGGACCGCCCCGGACCGCCCGGGACCGCCCTGGACCGCCCAGGACCGCCCCGGACCACCCGGGACCGCCCGGGACCGCCCCGGACCGCCCGGGACCGCCCAGGACCGCCCGGGACCGCCCGGGACCGCCCGGGACCGCCCAGGACGGCCCGGGACCGCCCCGGACCGCCCGGGACCGCCCCGGACCGCCCGGGACCGCCCCGGACCGTCCGGGACCGCCCAGGACCGCCCGGGACCGCCCGTGACCGCCCGGGACCGCCCAGGACCGCCCCGGACCGCCCGGGACCGCCCGGGACCGCCCGGGACCGCCCCAGACCGCCCGGGACTGCCCGGGACCGCCCGGGACCGCCCCGGACCGCCCGGGACCGCCCGGGACCGCCCCGGACCGCCACGGACCGCCCAGGACCGCCCGGGAACCGCCCGGGACC
The DNA here is from genome assembly GCF_048934315.1 of Petromyzon marinus. Classification (NCBI taxonomy): domain Eukaryota; kingdom Metazoa; phylum Chordata; class Hyperoartia; order Petromyzontiformes; family Petromyzontidae; genus Petromyzon; species Petromyzon marinus. Next base: position 82,624 of record NW_027422703.1, on the reverse strand, counting down.
GCCCGGGACCACCCGGGACCGCCCGGGACCGCCCGGGACCGCCCGGGACCGCCCGGGACCGCCCCGGACTGCCCGGGACCGCCCCGGACCGCCCGGGACCGCCCGGGACCGCCCGGGACCACCCGGCACCGCCCAGGACCGCCCGGGACCGCCCGGGACCGCCCTGGACCGCCCCGGACCGCCCGAGACCGCCATGGAACGCCCGGGACCGCCCGGGACCGCCCAGGACCGCCCGGGACCGTCCGGACCGTCCGGGACCGCCCGGGACCGCAGGGGACCGCCCGGGACTGCCCCGGACCACCCGGGACCGCCCCGGACCGCCCGGGACCGCCCCGGACCGCCCGGGACTGCCCGGGACCGCCCGGGACCGCCCGGGACCGCCCAGGACCGTCCGGACCGTCCGGGACCGCCCGGGACCGCCTGGGACCGCCCGGGACCACCCGGGACCGCCCCGGACCGCCCGGGACCGCCCCGGACCGCCCGGGACCGCCCCGGACCGCCCGGGACCGCCCCGGACCGCTCGGGACCGCCCGGACCGCCCGGGACCGCCCGGGACCGCCCGGGACCGCCCCGGACCGCCCGGGACCGCCCCGGACCGCCCGGGACCGCCCCGGACCGCCCGGGACCGCCCCGGAACGCCCGGGACCGCCCCGGACCGCCCGGGACCGCCCGGGACCGCCCGGGACCGCCCGGGACCGCCCGGGACCTCCCCGGATCGCCCAGGACCGCCCCGGACCGCCCGGGACCGCCCGGGACCGTCCGGGACCGCCCCGGACCGCCCGGGACCGCCCCGGACCGCACGGGACCACTCCGGACTGCCCGGGACCGCCCGGGACCGGCCGGGACCGCCCGGGACCACCCATGACTGCCCGGGACCGCCCGGGACCGCCCAGGACCGCCCGGGACCGCCCGGGACCGCCCGGGACCGCCATGGAACGCCCGGGACCGCCCGGGACCGCCCGGGACCGCCCGGGACCGCCCGGGACCGTCCGGACCGTCCGGGACCGCCCCGGACCGCCCGGGACCGCCCCGGACCGCCCGGGACCGCCCAGGACCGCCCGGGAACGCCCCGGACCGCCCGGGACCGCCCCGAGACCGCCCCTGACCGCCCCGGACCGCCCGGGACCGCCCCGGACCGCCCAGGACCGCCCGGGACCGCCCGGGACCACCCGGGACCGCCCAGGACCGCCCGGAACCGCCCGGAACCGCCCGGGACCGCACGGGACCGCCCCGGACCGCCCGGGACCGCCGGGGACCGCCCGCGACCGCCCGGGACCGCCTAGGACCGCCCGGGACCGCCCGGGACCGCCCGGGACCGCCCGGGACCACCCCGGACCGCCCGGGACCGCCCGGGACCGCCCGGGACCGCCCGGGACCACCCGGACCGCCCGGGACCGCCCCGGACCGCCCGGGACCGCCCGGGACCACCCGGGACCGCCCAGGACCGCCCCGGACCGCCCGGGACTGCCCCGGACCGCCCGGGACCGCCCGGGACCGCCCGGGACCGCCCAGGACCGCCCGGACCACCCCGGAGCCCGGGACCGCCCCGGACCGCCCGGGACCGCCCCGGACCGCCCGGGACCGCCCCGGACCGCCCGGGACCGCCCGGACCGCCCGGGACCGCCCCGGACCGCCCGGGACCGCCCCGGACCGCCCGGGACCGCGCGGGGACCACCCGGGACTGCCCAGGACCGCCCGGGACCGCCCCGGACCGCCCAGGACCGCCCCGGACCGCCCGGGACCGCCTGGACCGCCCGGGACCGCCCCGGACCACCCGGGACCGCCCGGGACCGCCCCGGACCGCCCGGGACCGCCCAGGACCGCCCGGGACCGCCCGGGACCGCCCGGGACCGCCCAGGACGGCCCGGGACCGCCCCGGACCGCCCGGGACCGCCCCGGACCGCCCGGGACCGCCCCGGACCGCCCGGGACCGCCCAGGACTGCCCGGGACCGCCCGGGACCGCCCGGGACCGCCCAGGACCGCCCCGGACCGCCCAGGACCGCCCGGGACCGCCCGGGACCGGCCCAGACCGCCCGGGACCGCCCGGGACCGCCCGGGACCGCCCCGGACCGCCCGGGACCGCCCGGGACCGCCCCGGACCGCCACGGACCGCCCAGGACCGCCCGGGAACCGCCCGGGACCGCCCGGGACCACCCGGGACCGCCCGGGACCGCCCGGGACCGCCCGGGACCGTCCCGGACCGCCTGGGACCGCCCCGGACCACCCGGGACCGCCCCGGACCGCCCGGGACCGCCCGGGACCGCCCGGGACCGCCCCGGACTGCCCGGGACCGCCCCGGACCGCCCGGGACCGCCCGGGACCGCCCGGGACCACCCGGCACCGCCCAGGACCGCCCGGGACCGCCCGGGACCGCCCTGGACCGCCCCGGACCGCCCGAGACCGCCATGGAACGCCCGGGACCGCCCGGGACCGCCCGGGGACCGCCCGGGACCGCCCGAGACCGTCCGGACCGTCCGGGACCGCCCGGGACCGCCCCGGACCACCCGGGACCGCCCCGGACCGCCCGGGACCGCCCCGGACCGCCCGGGACTGCCCGGGACCGCCCGGGACCGCCCGGGACCGCCCGGGACCGTCCGGACCGTCCGGGACCGCCCGGGACCGCCTGGGACCGCCCGGGACCGCCCGGGACCGCCCCGGACCGCCCGGGACCGCCCCGGAACGCCCGGGACCGCCCCGGACCGCTCGGGACCGCCCCGGACCGCCCGGGACCGCCCCGGACCGCCCGGGACCGCCCGGGACCGCCCGGGACCGCCCCGGACCGCCCGGGACCGCCCCGGACCGCCCGGGACCGCCCCGGACCGCCCGGGACCGCCCCGGAACGCCCGGGACCGCCCCGGACCGCCCGGGACCGCCCGGGACCGCCTGGGACCGCCCAGGACCGCCCGGGACCGCCCCGGATCGCCCAGGACCGCCCCGGACCGCCGGGACCGCCAGGGACCGTCCGGGACCTCCCCGGACCGCCCGGGACCGCCCCGGACCGCACGGGACCACTCCGGACTGCCCGGGACCGCCCGGGACCGGCCGGGACCGCCCGGGACCACCCATGACTGCCCGGGACCGCCCGGGACCGCCCAGGACCGCCCGGGACCGCCCGGGACCGCCCGGGACCGCCATGGAACGCCCGGGACCGCCCGGGACCGCACGGGACCGCCCGGGACCGCCCGGGACCGTCCGGACCGTCCGGGACCGCCCCGGACCGCCCGGGACCGCCCCGGACCGCCCGGGACCGCCCAGGACCGCCCGGGAACGCCCCGGACCGCCCGGGACCGCCCCGGACCGCCCGGGACCGCCCCGGACCGCCCGGGACCGCCCGGGACCGCCCGGGACCGCCCGGACCGCCTGGGACCGCCCCGGACCACCCGGGACCGCCCCGGACCGCCCGGGACCGCCTGGGACCGCCCGGGACCGCCCCGGACTGCCCGGGACCGCCCCGGACCGCCCGGGACCGCCCGGGACCGCCCGGGACCACCCGGCACCGCCCAGGACCGCACGGGACCGCCCGGGACCGCCCTGGACCGCCCCGGACCGCCCGAGACCGCCATGGAACGCCCGGGACCGCCCGGGACCGCCCGGGACCGCCCGCGACCGCCCGGGACCGTCCGGACCGTCCGGGACCGCCCGGGACCGCACGGGACCGCCCGGGACCGCCCCGGACCACCCGGGACCGCCCCGGACCGCCCGGGACCGCCCCGGACCGCCCGGGACTGCCCGGGACCGCCCGGGACCGCCCGGGACCGCCCGGGACCGTCCGGACCGTCCTGGACCGACCGGGACCGCCTGGGACCGCCCGGGAACGCCCGGGACCGCCCCGGACCGCCCGGGACCGCCCCGGACCGCCCGGGACCGCCCCGGACCGCCCGGGACCGCCCCGGACCGCCCGGGACCGCCCCGGACCGCCCGGGACCGCCCGGGACCGCCCGGGACCGCCCCGGACCGCCCGGGACCGCCCCGGACCGCCCGGGACCGCCCCGGACCGACCGGGACCGCCCCGGAACGCCCGGGACCGCCCCGGACCGCCCGGGACCGCCCGGGACCGCCCGGGACCGCCCAGGACCGCCCGGGACCGCCCCGGATCGCCCAGGACCGCCCCGGACCGCCCGGGACCGCCCGGGACCGTCCGGGACCGCCCCGGACCGCCCGGGACCGCCCCGGACCGCACGGGACCACTCCGGACTGCCCGGGACCGCCCGGGACCGGCCGGGACCGCCCGGGACCACCCATGACTGCCCGGGACCGCCCAGGACCGCCCAGGACGGCCCGGGACCGCCCGGGACCGCCCGGGACCGCCATGGAACGCCCGGGACCGCCCGGGACCGCCCAGGACCGCCCGGGACCGCCCGGGACCGTCCGGACCGTCCGGGACCGCCCGGGACCGCACGGGACCGCCCGGGACCGCCCCGGACCACCCGGGACCGCCCCGGACCGCCCGGGACCGCCCCGGACCGCCCGGGACTGCCCAGGACCGCCCGGGACCGCCCGGGACCTCCCGGGACTGTCCGGACCGTCCGGGACCGCCCGGGACCGCCTGGGACCGCCCGGGACCACCCGGGACCGCCCCGGACCGCCCGGGACCACCCCGGACCGCCCGGGACCGCCCCGGACCGCCCGGGACCGCCCCGGACCGCCCGGGACCGCCCCGGACCGCCCGGGACCGCCCGGGACCGCCCGGGACCGCCCCGGACCGCCCGGGACCGCCCCGGACCGCCCGGGACCGCCCCGGACCGCCTGGGACCGCCCCGGACCGCCCAGGACCGCCCGGGACCGCCCGGGACCGCCCCGGACCGCCCAGGACCGCCCGGGACCGCCCGGGACCACCCGGGACCGCCCCGGACCGCCCAGGACCGCCCGGGACCGCCCGGGACCGCACGGGACCGCCCCGGACCGCCCGGGACCGCCCGGGACCGCCCGCGACCGCCCGGGACCGCCCAGGACCGCCCGGGACCGCCCGGGACCGCCCGGGACCGCCCGGGACCACCCCAGACCGCCCGGGACCGCCCGGGACCGCCCGGGACCGCCCGGGACCGCCCCGGACCGCCCGGGACCGCCCGGGACCACCCGGGACCGCCCAGGACCGCCCGGAACCGCCCGGAACCGCCCGGGACCGCACGGGACCGCCCCGGACCGCCCGGGACCGCCCGGGACCGCCCGCGACCGCCCGGGACCGTGGAGGACCGCCCGGGACCGCCCGGGACCGCCCGGGACCGCCCGGGACCACCCCGGACCGCCCGGGACCGCCCGGGACCGCCCGGGACCGCCCGGGACCGCCCCGGACCGCCCGGGACCGCCCCGGACCGCCCGGGACCGCCCCGGACCGCCCGGGACTGCCCGGGACCGCCCGGGACCGCCCCGGACCGCCCGGGACCGCCCCGGACCGCCCGGGACCGCCCGGGACCGCCCGGGACCGCCCAGGACCGCCCGGGACCGCCCCGGACCGCCCGGGACCGCCCCGGACCGCCCGGGACCGCCCCGGACCGCCCGGGACCGCCCCGGACCGCCCGGGACCGCCCGGGACCGCCCGGGACCGCCCCGGACCGCCCGGGACCGCCCCGGACCGCCCGGGACCGCCCGGGACCGCCCGGGACCGCCCAGGACCGCCCGGGACCGCCCCGGACGGCCCAGGACCGCCCCGGACCGCCCGGGACCGCCCTGGACCGCCCGGGACCGCCCCGGACCACCCGGGACCGCCCGGGACCGCCCCGGACCGCCCGGGACCGCCCAGGACCGCCCTGGACCGCCCGGGACCGCCCGGGACCGCCCAGGACGGCCCGGGACCGCCCCGGACCGCCCGGGACCGCCCCGGACCGCCCGGGACTGCCCCGGACCGTCTGGGACCGCCCAGGACCGCCCGGGACCGCCCGGGACCGCCCGGGACCGCCCAGGACCGCCCCGGACCGCCCAGGACCGCCCGGGACCGCCCGGGACCGCCCCAGACCGCCCGGGACTGCCCGGGACCGCCCGGGACCGCCCCGGACCGCCCGGGACCGCCCGGGACCGCCCCGGACCGCCACGGACCGCCCAGGACCGCCCGGGAACCGCCCGGGACCGCCCGGGACCACCCGGGACCGCCCGGGACCGCCCGGGACCGCCCGGGACCGCCCCGGACCGCCTGGGACCGCCCCGGACCACCCGGGACCGCCCCGGACCGCCCGGGACCGCCCGGGACCGCCCGGGACCGCCCCGGACCGCCCGGGACCGCCCGGGACTGCCCGGGACCGCCCCGGACCGCCTGGGACCGCCCCGGACCGCCCGGGACCGCCCCGGACCGCCCGGGACCGCCCCGGACCGCCCGGGACCGCCCAGGACCGCCCGGGAACGCCCCGGACCGCCCGGGACCGCCCGGGACCGCCCCTGACCGCCCCGGACCGCCCGGGACCGCCCCGGACCGCCCAGGACCGCCCGGGACCGCCCGGGACCACCCGGGACCGCCCAGGACCGCCCAGAACCGCCCCGAACCGCCCGGGACCGCACGGGACCGCCCCGGACCGCCCGGGACCGCCCGGGACCGCCCGCGACCGCCCGGGACCGCCCAGGACCGCCCGGGACCGCCCGGGACCGCCCGGGACCGCCCGGGACCACCCCGGACCGCCCGGGACCGCCCGGGACCGCCCGGGACCGCCCGGGACCGCCCCGGACCGCCCGGGACCGCCCGGGACCACCCGGGACCGCCCAGGACCGCCCGGAACCGCCCGGAACCGCCCGGGACCACACGGGACCGCCCGGACCGCCCGGGACCGCCCGGGACCGCCCGCGACCGCCCGGGACCGCCCAGGACCGCCCGGGACCGCCCGGGACCGCCCGGGACCGCCCGGGACCACCCCGGACCGCCCGGGACCGCCCGGGACCGCCCGGGACCGCCTAGGACCGCCCCGGACCGCCCGGGACCGCCCCGGACCGCCCGGGACCGCCCCGGACCGCCCGGGACCGCCCGGGACCGCCCCGGACCGCCCGGGACCGCCCGGGACCGCCATGGACCGCCACGGACCGCCCAGGACCGCCCGGGAACCGCCCGGGACCGCCCGGGACCACCCGGGACCGCCCGGGACCGCCCGGGACCGCCCGGGACCGCCCCGGACCGCCCGGGACCGCCCGGGACCGCCCGGGACCGCCCCGGACCGCCCGGGACCGCCCGGGACTGCCCGGGACCGCCCCGGACCGCCTGGGACCGCCCCGGACCGCCCGGGACCGCCCCGGACCGCCCGGGACCGCCCCGGACCGCCCGGGACCGCCCAGGACCGCCCGGGAACGCCCCGGACCGCCCGGGACCGCCCGGGACCGCCCCTGACCGCCCGGACCGCCCGGGACCGCCCCGGACCGCCCAGGACCGCCCGGGACCGCCCGGGACCACCCGGGACCGCCCAGGACCGCCCGGAACCGCCCGGAACCGCCCGGAACCGCCCGGGACCGCACGGGACCGCCCCGGACCGCCCGGGACCGCCCGGGACCGCCCGCGACCGCCCGGGACCGCCCAGGACCGCCCGGGACCGCCCGGGACCGCCCGGGACCGCCTGGGACCACCCCGGACCGCCCGGGACCGCCCGGGACCGCCCGGGACCGCCTGGGACCGCCCCGGACCGCCCGGGACCGCCCGGGACCACCCGGGACCGCCCAGGACCGCCCGGAACCGCCCGGAACCGCCCGGGACCACACGGGACCGCCCCGGACCGCCCGGACCGCCCGGGACCGCCCGCGACCGCCCGGGACCGCCCAGGACCGCCCGGGACCGCCCGGGACCGCCCGGGACCGCCCGGGACCACCCCGGACCGCCCGGGACCGCCCGGGACCGCCCGGGACCGCCTGGGACCGCCCCGGACCGCCCGGGACCGCCCGGACCGCCCGGGACCGCCCCGGACCGCCCGGGACCGCCCGGGACCGCCCCGGACCGCCCGGGACCGCCCGGGACCGCCATGGACCGCCACGGACCGCCCAGGACCGCCCGGGAACCGCCCGGGACCGCCCGGGACCACCCGGGACCGCCCGGGACCGCCCGGGACCGCCCGGGACCGCCCCGGACCGCCTGGGACCGCCCCGGACCACCCGGGACCGCCCGGACCGCCCGGGACCGCCCGGGACCGCCCGGGACCGCCCCGGACCGCCCGGACCGCCCGGGACTGCCCGGGACCGCCCCGGACCGCCTGGGACCGCCCCGGACCGCCCGGGACCGCCCCGGACCGCCCGGGACCGCCCCGGACCGCCCGGGACCGCCCAGGACCGCCCCGGGAACGCCCCGGACCGCCCGGGACCGCCCGGGACCGCCCCTGACCGCCCCGGACCGCCCGGGACCGCCCCGGACCGCCCAGGACCGCCCGGGACCGCCCGGGACCACCCGGGACCGCCCAGGACCGCCCGGAACCGCCCGGAACCGCCCGGGACCGCACGGGACCGCCCCGGACCGCCCGGGACCGCCCGGGACCGCCCCGCGACCGGCCGGGACCGCCCAGGACCGCCCGGGACCGCCCGGGACCGCCCGGGACCGCCCGGGACCACCCCGGACCGCCCCGGGACCGCCCGGGACCGCCCGGGACCGCCCGGGACCACCCCGGACCGCCCGGGACCGCCCGGGACCACCCGGGACCGCCCAGGGACCGCCCGGAACCGCCCGGAACCGCCCGGGACCGCATGGGACCGCCCGGACCGCCCGGGACCGCCCGGGACCGCCCGCGACCGCCCGGGACCGCCCAGGACCGCCCGGGACCGCCCGGGACCGCCCGGGACCGCCCGGGACCACCCCGGACCGCCCGGGACCGCCCGGGACCGCCCGGGACCGCCCGGGACCGCCCCGGACCGCCCGGGACCGCCCCGGACCGCCCGGGACCGCCCGGACCGCCCGGGACTGCCCGGGACCGCCCGGGACCGCCCCGGACCGCCCGGGACCGCCCCGGACCGCCGGGACCGCCCGGGACCGCCCGGACCGCCCAGGACCGCCCGGGACCGCCCCGGACCGCCCGGGACCGCCCCGGACCGCCCGGGACCGCCCCGGACCGCCCGGGACCGCCCCGGACCACCCGGGACCGCCCGGGACCGCCCGGGACCGCCCCGGACCGCCCGGGACCGCCCCGGACCGCCCGGGACCGCCCGGGACCGCCCGGGACCGCCCAGGACCGCCCGGGACCGCCCCGGACCGCCCAGGACCGCCCCGGACCGCCCGGGACCGCCGTGGACCGCCCAGGACCGCCCCGGACCACCCGGGACCGCCCGGGACCGCCCCAGACCGCCCGGGACCGCCCAGGACCGCCCGGGACCGCCCGGGACCGCCCGGGACCGCCCAGGACGGCCGGGACCGCCCCAGGACCGCCCGGGACCGCCCCGGACCGCCCGGGACCGCCCCGGACCGTCCGGGACCGCCCAGGACCGCCCGGGACCGCCCGTGACCGCCCGGGACCGCCCAGGACCGCCCCGGACCGCCCGGGACCGCCCGGGACCGCCCGGGACCGCCCCAGACCGCCCGGGACTGCCCGGGACCGCCCGGGACCGCCCCGGACCGCCCGGGACCGCCCGGGACCGCCCCGGACCGCCACGGACCGCCCAGGACCGCCCGGGAACCGCCCGGGACCGCCCGGGACCACCCGGGACCGCCCGGGACCGCCCGGGACCGCCCGGGACCGCCCCGGACCGCCTGGGACCGCCCCGGACCACCCGGGACCGCCCCGGACCGCCCGGGACCGCCCGGACCGCCCGGGACCGCCCCGGACTGCCCGGGACCGCCCCGGACCGCCCGGGACCGCCCGGGACCGCCCGGGACCACCCGGCACCGCCCAGGACCGCCCGGGACCGCCCGGGACCGCCCTGGACCGCCCCGGACCGCCCGAGACCGCCATGGAACGCCCGGGACCGCCCGGTACCGCCCAGGACCGCCCGGGACCGTCCGGACCGTCCGGGACCGCCCGGGACCGCAGGGGACCGCCCGGGACTGCCCCGGACCACCCGGGACCGCCCCGGACCGCCCGGGACCGCCCCGGACCGCCCGGGACTGCCCGGGACCGCCCGGGACCGCCCGGGACCGCCCAGGACCGTCCGGACCGTCCGGGACCGCCCGGGACCGCCTGGGACCGCCCGGGACCACCCGGGACCGCCCCGGACCGCCCGGGACCGCCCCGGACCGCCCGGACCGCCCCGGACCGCCCGGGACCGCCCCGGACCGCCCGGGACCGCCCCGGACCGCCCGGGACCCCCGGGACCGCCCGGGACCGCCCCGGACCGCCCCGGACCGCCCCGGACCGCCCGGGACCGCCCCGGACCGCCCGGGACCGCCCCGGAACGCCCGAGACCGCCCCGGACCGCCCGGGACCGCCCGGGACCGCCCGGGACCGCCCGGGACCGCCCGGGACCTCCCCGGATCGCCCAGGACCGCCCCGGACCGCCCGGGACCGCCCGGGACCGTCCGGGACCGCCCCGGACCGCCCGGGACCGCCCCGGACCGCACGGGACCACTCCGGACTGCCCGGGACCGCCCGGGACCGGCCGGGACCGCCCGGGACCACCCATGACTGCCCGGGACCGCCCGGGACCGCCCAGGACCGCCCGGGACCGCCCGGGACCGCCCGGGACCGCCATGGAACGCCCGGGACCGCCCGGGACCGCCCGGGACCGCCCGGGACCGCCCGGGACCGTCCGGACCGTCCGGGACCGCCCCGGACCGCCCGGGACCGCCCCGGACCGCCCGGACCGCCCAGGACCGCCCGGGAACGCCCCGGACCGCCCGGACCGCCCGAGACCGCCCCTGACCGCCCCGGACCGCCCGGGACCGCCCCGGACCGCCCAGGACCGCCCGGGACCGCCCGGGACCACCCGGGACCGCCCAGGACCGCCCGGAACCGCCCGGAACCGCCCGGGACCGCACGGGACCGCCCCGGACCGCCCGGGACCGCCGGGGACCGCCCGCGACCGCCCGGGAACGCCTAGGACCGCCCGGGACCGCCCGGGACCGCCCGGGACCGCCCGGGACCACCCCGGACCGCCCGGGACCGCCCGGGACGCCGCCGGGACCGCCCGGGACCGCCCGGGACCACCCCGAACCGCCCGGGACCGCCCCGGACCGCCCGGGACCGCCGGGACCACCCGGGACCGCCCAGGACCGCCCGGAACTGCCCGGAACCGCCCGGGACCGCACGGGACCGCCCCGGACCGCCCGGGACCGCCCGGGACCGCCCGCGACCGCCCGGGACCGCCCAGGACCGCCCGGGACCGCCCGGGACCGCCCGGGGACCGCCCGGGACCACCCGGACCGCCCGGGACCGCCCGGGACCGCCCGGGACCGCCCGGACCGCCCGGGACCGCCCCGGACCGCCCGGGACCGCCCCGGACCGCCCGGGACCGCCCGGGACCGCCTAGGACCGCCCGGGAGCGCCCGGGACCACCCCGGACCGCCCGGGACCGGACCGCCCGGGACCGCCCCGGACCGCCCGGGATCGCCCCGGACCGCCCGGGACCGCCCGGACCGCCCGGGACCGCCCGGGACCGCCCGGGACCGCCCGGGACCGCCCGGGACCGCCCGGGACCGCCCAGGACCGCCCGGGACCGCCCCGGACCGCCCAGGACCGCCCCGGACCGCCCGGGACTGCCCGGGACCGTCCGGGACCGCCCCCGACCGCCCGGGACCGCCCGGGACCGCCCCGGACGCCCGGGACCGCCCGGGACTGCCCGGGACCGCCCCGGACCGCCTGGGACTGCCCCGGACCGCCCGGGACCGCCCCGGACCGCCCGGACCGCCCCGGACCGCCCGGGACCGCTCAGGACCGCCCGGGAACGCCCCGGACCGCCCGGACCGCCCGGGACCGCCCCTGACCGCCCCGGACCGCCCGGGACCGCCCCGGACCGCCCAGGACCGCCCGGGACCGCCCGGGACCACCCGGGACCGCCCAGGACCGCCCGGAACCGCCCGGAACCGCCCGGGACCGCAGGGGACCGCCCCGGACCGCCCGGGACCGCCCGGGACCGCCCGCGACCGCCCGGGGACCGCCCGGGACCGCCCGGGACCGCCCGGGACCGCCCGGGACCGCCCGGGACCACCCCGGACCGCCCGGGACCGCCCGGGACCGCCCGGGACCGCCCGGGACCGCCCGGACCGCCCGGGACCGCCCCGGACCGCCCGGGACCGCCCCGGACCGCCCGGGACCGCCCGGGACCGCCCGGGACCGCCCCGGACCGCCCGGGACCGCCCGGACCGCCCCTGACCGCCCCGGACCACCCGGGACCGCCCGGGACCGCCCACGACCGCCCGGGACCGCCCAGGACCGCCCGGGACCGCCCGGGACCGCCCGGAACCGCCCGGGACCACCCTGGACCGCCCGGGACCGCCGGGACCGCCCGGGACCGCCCGGGACCGCCCCGGACCGCCCGGGACCGCCCCGGACCGCCCGGGACCGCCCCGGACCGCCCGGGACCGCCCGGGACCGCCCGGGACCGCCCCGGACCGCCCGGGACCGCCCCGGACCGCCCGGGACCGCCCGGGACCGCCCGGGACCGCCCAGGACCGCCCGGGACCGCCCCGGACCGCCCGGGACCGCCCCGGACCGCCCCGGACCGCCCCGGACCGCCCGGGACCGCCCCGGACCGCCCGGGACCGCCCGGGACCGCCCGGGACCGCCCCGGAGCGCCCGGGACCGCCCCGGACCGCCCGGGACCGCCCGGGACCGCCCGGGACCGCCCAGGACCGCCCGGGACCCGCTCCGGACCGCCCAGGACCGCCCCTGACCGCCCGGGACCGCCCTGGACCGCCCGGGACTGCCCCGGACCACCCGGGACCGCCCGGGACCGCCCCGGACCGCCCGGGACCGCCCAGGACCGCCCGGGACCGCCGGGACCGCCCGGGACCGCCCAGGACGGCCCGGGACCGCCCCGGACCGCCCGGGACCGCCCCGGACCGCCCGGGACCGCCCCGGACCGCCCGGGACCGCCCAGGACCGCCCGGGACCGCCCGGGACCGCCCGGGACCGCCCAGGACCGCCCGGGACCGCCCGGGACCGCCCGCGACCGCCCCAGACCGCCCGGAACCGCCCGGGACCGCCCGGGACCGCCCCGACCGCCCGGGACCGCCCGGGACCGCCCCGGACCGCCACGGACCGCCCAGGACCGCCCGGGAACCGCCCGGGACCGCCCGGGACCACCCGGGACCGCCCGGACCGCCCGGGACCGCCCGGGACCGCCCCGGACCGCCTGGGACCGCCCCGGACCACCCGGGACCGCCCCGGACCGCCCGGGACCGCCCGGGACCGCCCGCGACCGCCCAGACTGCCCGGACCGCCCCGGACCGCCCGGGACCGCCCGGGACCGCCCGGGACCACCCGGCACCGCCCAGGACCGCCCGGGACTGCCCGGGACCGCCCTGGACCGCCCCGGACCGCCCGAGACCGCCATGGAACGCCCGGGACCGCCCAGGACCGCCCGGGACCGCCCGGGACCGCCCGGGACCGTCCGGACCGTCCGGGACCGCCCGGGACCGCACGGGACCGCCCGGGACCGCCCCGGACCACCCGGGACCGCCCGGACCGCCCGGGACCGCCCCGGACCGCCCGGGACCGCCCAGGACCGCCGGGACCGTCCGGGACCGCCCGGGACCGTCCGGACCGTCCGGGACCGCCCGGGACCGCCTGGGACCGCCCGGGACCGCCCGGGACCGCCCCGGACGCCCGGGACCGCCCCGGACCGCCCGGGACCGCCCCGGACCGCCCGGGACCGCCCCGGACCGCCCGGGACCGCCCGGGACCGCCCGGGACCGCCCGGGACCGCCCCGGACCGCCCGGGACCGCCCCGGACCGCCCGGGACCGCCCCGGACCGCCCGGGACCGCCCCGGAACGCCCGGGACCGCCCCGACCGCCCGGGACCGCCCGGGACCGCCCGGGACCGCCCAGGACCGCCCGGGACCGCCCCGGACCGCCCGGGACCGCCCCGGACCGCACGGGACCACTCCGGACTTCCAGGGACCGCCCGGGACCGGCCGGGACCGCCCGGGACCACCCATGACTGCCCGGGACCGCCCGGGACCGCCCAGGACCGCCCGGGGACCGCCCGGGACCGCCCGGGACCGCCTTGGAACGCCCGGGACCGCCTGGGCCCGCCCGGGACCGCCCGGGACCGCCCGGGACCGTCCGGACCGTCCGGGACCGCCCGGGACCGCACGGGACCGCCCGGGACCGCCCCGGACCACCCGGGACCGCCCCGGACCGCCCGGGACCGCCCCGGACCGCCCGGGACTGCCCAGGACCGCCCTGGACCGCCCGGGACCGCCCGGGACTGTCCGGACCGTCCGGGACGCGCCCGGGACCGCCTGGGACCGCCCGGGACCGCCCGGGACCGCCCCGGACCGCCCGGGACCGCCCCGGACCGCCCGGGACCGCCCCGGACCGCCCGGGACCGCCCCGGACCGCCCCGGACCGCCCGGACCGCCCCAGACCGCCCGGGACCGCCCGGGACCGCCCGGGACCGCCCCGGACCGCCCGGGACCGCCCCGGAACGCCCGGGACCGCCCCGGACCGCCCGGGACCGCCCCGGACCGCCCGGGACCGCCCCGGACCCGCCCGGGACCGCCCGGGACCGCCCGGGACCGCCCAGGACCGCCCGGGACCGCCCCGGACCACCCAAGACCGCCCCGGACCGCCCGGGACTGCCCGGGACCGTCCGGGACCGCCCCGGACCGCCCGGGACCGCCCGGGACCGCCCCGACCGCCCGGGACCGCCCGGGACTCCCCGGGACCGCCCCGGACCGCCTGGGACCGCCCCGGACCGCCCGGACCGCCCCGGACCGCCCGGGACCGCCCCGGACCGCCCGGGACCGCCCAGGACCGCCCGGGAACGCCCCGGACCGCCCGGGACCGCCCGGGACCGCCCCTGACCGCCCCGGACCGCCCGGGACCGCCCCGGACCGCCCGGGACCGCCCGGGACCGCCCCGGAACCGCCCGGGACCACCCCGGACCGCCCGGGACCGCCCGGGACCGCCCGGGACCGCCCGGGACCGCCCTGGACCGCCCGGGACCGCCCCGGACCGCCCGGGACCGCCACGGACCGCCCGGGACCGCCCGGGACCGCCCCGGACCGCCCGGACCGCCCGGGACCGCCCCGGACCGCCCGGGGACCGCCCGGGACCGCCCGGGACCGCCCAGGACCGCCCGGGACCGCCCCGGACCGCCCGGGACCGCCCGGACCGCCCGGGACCGCCCCGGACCGCCCGGGACTGCCCGGGACCGTCCGGGACCGCCCCGGACCGCCCGAGACCGCCCGGGACCGCCCGGACCGCCCGGGACCGCCCGGGACTGCCCGGGACCGCCCGGACCGCCTGGGACCGCCCCGGACCGCCCGGGACCGCCCCGGACCGCCCGGGACCGCCCCGGACCGCCCGGGACCGCCCAGGACCGCCCGGGAACGCCCCGACCGCCCGGGACCGCCCGGGACCGCCCCTGACCGCCCCGGACCGCCCGGGACCGCCCCGGACCGCCCGGGACCGCCCGGGACCGCCCGGAACCGCCCGGGACCACCCCGGACCGCCCGGGACCGCCCGGGACCGCCCGGGACCGCCCGGGACGGCCCCGGACCGCCCGGGACCGCCCCGGACCGCCCGGGACCGACCACTCCGGGACTGCCCGGGACCGCCCGGGACCAGCCGGGACCGCCCGGGACCACCCATGACTGCCCGGGACCGCCCGGGACCGCCCAGGACCGCCCGGGACCGCCCGGGACCGCCCGGGACCGCCATGGAACGCCCGGGACCGCCCGGGACCGCCCGGGACCGCCCGGGACCGCCCGGGACCGTCCGGACCGTCCGGGACCGCCGGGACCGCACGGGACCGCCCGGGACCGCCCCGGACCACCCGGGACCGCCCCGGACCGCCCGGGACCGCCCCGGACCGCCCGGACTGCCCAGGACCGCCCTGGACCGCCCGGGACCGCCCGGGACTGTCCGGACCGTCCGGGACCGCCCGGGACCGCCTGGGACCGCCCGGGACCGCCCGGGGACCGCCCCGGACCGCCCGGGACCGCCCCGGACCGCCCGGGACCGCCACGGACCGCCCGGGACCGCCCCGGACCGCCCGGGACCGCCCCGGACCGCCCGGGACCGCCCGGACCGCCCGGGACCGCCCCGGACCGCCCGGGACGCCCCGGACCGCCCGGGACCGCCCGGACCGCCCGGGACCGCCCCGGACCGCCCGGGACCGCCCCGGACCGCCCGGGACCGCCCGGGACCGCCCGGGACCGCCCAGGACCGCCCGGGACCGCCCCGGACCGCCCGGGACCGCCCCGGACCGCCCGGGACCGCCCGGGACCGTCCGGGACCGCCCCGGACCGCCGCCGGACCGCCCGGGACCGCCCGAGACCGCCCTGGACCGCCCGGGACCGCCCGGGACCGCCCGGGACCGCCCCGGACCGCCCGGGACCGCCCCGGACCGCCCGGGACCGCCCCGGACCGCCCGGGACCGCCCCGGACCGCCCAGGACCGCCCAGGACCGCCCGGGAACGCCCCGGACCGCCCGGGACCGCCCGGGACCGCCCCTGACCGCCCCGGGACCGCCCGGGACCGCCCCGGACCGCCCAGGACCGCCCGGGACCGCCCGGGACCACCCGGGACCGCCCAGGACCGCCCGGAACCGCCCGGAACCGCCCGGGACCGCACGGGACCGCCCCGGACCGCCCGGGACCGCTCGGGACCGCCGCGGACCGCCCGGACCGCCCAGGACCGCCCGGGACCGCCCGGGACCGCCCGGGACCGCCCGGGACCACCCCGGACCGCCCGGGACCGCCCGGGACCGCCCGGGACCGCCCGGGACCGCCCCGGACCGCCCGGGACCGCCCCGGACCGCCCGGGACCGCCCCGGACCGCCCGGGACCGCCCGGGACCGCCCGGGACCGCCCCGGACCGCCCGGGACCGCCCGGACCGCCCGGGACCGCCCGGGACCGCCCGGGACCGCCCAGGACCGCCCGGGACCGCCCCGGACCGCCCGGGACCGCCCCGGACCGCCCGGGACCGCCCCGACCGCCCGGGACCGCCCCGGACCGCCCGGGACCGCCCGGACCGCCCGGGACCGCCCCGGACCGCCCGGGACCGCCCCGGACCGCCCGGGACCGCCCGGGACCGCCCGGGACCGCCCAGGACCGCCCGGGACCGCCCCGGACCGCCCGGGACCGCCCCGGACCGCCCGGGACCGCCCTGGACCGCCCGGGACCGCCCGGACCGCCCGGGACCGCCCGGGACCGCCCCGGACCGCCCGGGACCGCCCAGGACCGCCCGGGACCGCCCGGGACCGCCCGGGACCGCCCAGGACGGCCCGGGACCGCCCCGGACCGCCCGGGACCGCCCCGGACCGCCCGGGACCGCCCCGGACCGCCCGGGACCGCCCAGGACCGCCCGGGACCGCCCCGGACCGCCCTGGACCGCCCCGGACCGCCCGGGACCGCCCCCGGACCGCCCGGGACCGCCCCGGAACGCCCGGGACCGCCCCGGACCGCCCGGGACCGCCCGGGACCGCCCGGGACCGCCCAGGACCGCCCGGGACCGCCCCGGACCGCCCAGGACCGCCCCGGACCGCCGGGACCGCCCGGGACCGTCCGGGACCGCCCCGGACCGCCCGGGACCGCCCCGGCCCGCACGGGACCACTCCGGACTGCCCGGGACCGCCCGGGACCGGCCGGGACCGCCCGGGACCACCCATGCCTGCCCGGGACCGCCCGGGACCGCCCAGGACCGCCCGGGACCGCCCGGGACCGCCCGGGACCGCCCAGGACCGCCATGGAACGCCCGGGACCGCCCCGGAACGCCCGGGACCGCTCCGGACCGCCCAGGACCGCCCCTGACCGCCCGGGACCGCCCTGGACCGCCCGGGACTGCCCCGGACCACCCGGGACCGCCCGGGACCGCCCCGGACCGCCCGGGACCGCCCAGGACCGCCCGGGACCGCCCGGGACCGCCCGGGACCGCCCAGGACGGCCCGGGACCGCCCCGGACCGCCCGGGACCGCCCCGGACCGCCCGGGACCGCCCCGGACCGCCCGGGACCGCCCAGGACCGCCCGGACCGCCCGGGACCGCCCGGGACCGCCCCGGACCGCCTGGGACCGCCCCGGACCACCCGGGACCGCCCCGGACCGCCCGGGACCGCCCGGGACCGCCCGGGACCGCCCAGGACTGCCCGGGACCGCCCGGGACCGCCCGGGACCGCCCGGGACCGCCCGGGACCACCCGGCACCGCCCAGGACCGCCCGGGACTGCCCGGGACCGCCCTGGACCGCCCCGGACCGCCCGAGACCGCCATGGAACGCCCGGGACCGCCCAGGACCGCCCGGGACCGCCCGGGACCGCCCGGGACCGTCCGGACCGTCCGGGACCGCCCGGGACCGCACGGGACCGCCCGGGACCGCCCCGGACCACCCGGGACCGCCCCGGACCGCCCGGGACCGCCCCGGACCGCCCGGGACTGCCCGGGACCGCCCGGGACCGCCCGGGACCGCCCGGGACCGTCCGGACCGTCCGGGACCGCCCGGGACCGCCTGGGACCGCCCGGGACCGCCCGGGACCGCCCGGGACCGCCCGGGACCGCCCGGGACCGCCCGGGACCGTCCGGACCGTCCGGGACCGCCCGGGACCGCCTGGGACCGCCCGGGACCGCCCAGGACCGCCCCGGACCGCCCGGGACCGCCCCGGACCGCCCGGGACCGCCCCGGACCGCCCGGGACCGCCCCGGACCGCCCGGGACCCCGCCCCGGACCGCCCGGGACCGCCCGGGACCGCCCGGGACCGCCCCGGACCGCCCGGGACCGCCCCGGACCGCCCGGGACCGCCCGGGACCGCCCGGGACCGCCCCGGACCGCCTGGGACCGCCCGGGACCGCCCCGGACCGCCACGGACCGCCCAGGACCGCCCGGGAACCGCCCGGGACCGCCCGGGACCACCCGGGACCACCCGGGACCGCCCGGGACCGCCCGGGACCGCCCCGGACCGCCTGGGACCGCCCCGGACCACCCGGGACCGCCCCGGACCGCCCGGGACTGCCCGGGACCGCCCGGGACCGCCCAGGACTGCCCGGGACCGCCCCGGACCGCCCGGGACCGCCCGGGACCGCCCGGGACCACCCGGCACCGCCCAGGACCGCCCGGGACTGCCCGGGACCGCCCTGGACCGCCCCGGACCGCCCGAGACCGCCATGGAACGCCCGGGACCGCCCGGGACCGCCCGCCCGGGACCGGACCGCCCGGGACCGTCCGGACCGTCCGGGACCGCCCGGGACCGCACGGGACCGCCCGGGACCGCCCCGGACCACCCGGGACCGCCCCGGACCGCCCGGGACCGCCCCGGACCGCCCGGGACTGCCCGGGACCGCCCGGGACCGCCCGGGACCGCCCGGGACCGTCCGGACCGTCCGGGACCGCCCGGGACCGCCTGGGACCGCCCGGGACCGCCCGGGACCGCCCCGGACCGCCCGGGACCGCCCCGGACCGCCCGGGACCGCCCCGGACCGCCCGGGACCGCCCCGGACCGCCCGGGACCGCCCGGGACCGCCCGGGACCGCCCCGGACCGCCCGGGACCGCCCCGGACCGCCCGGGACCGCCCCGGACCGCCCGGGACCGCCCCGGAACGCCCGGGACCGCCCCGGACCGCCCGGGACCGCCCGGGACCGCCCGGGACCGCCCAGGACCGCCCGGGACCGCCCCGGATCGCCCAGGACCGCCCCGGACCGCCCGGGACCGCCCGGGACCGTCCGGGACCGCCCCGGACCGCCCGGCACCGCCCCGGACCGCACGGGACCACTCCGGACTGCCCGGGACCGCCCGGGACCAGCCGGGACCGCCCGGGACCACCCATGACTGCCCGGGACCGCCCGGGACCGCCCAGGACCGCCCGGGACCGCCCGGGACCGCCCGGGACCGCCATGGAACGCCCGGGACCGCCCGGGACCGCCCGGGACCGCCCGGGACCCGCCCGGGACCGTCCGGACCGTCCGGGACCGCCCGGGACCGCACGGGACCGCCCGGGACCGCCCCGGACCACCCGGGACCGCCCCGGACCGCCCGGGACCGCCCCGGACCGCCCGGGACTGCCCAGGACCGCCCTGGACCGCCCGGGACCGCCCGGGACTGTCCGGACCGTCCGGGACCGCCCGGGACCGCCTGGGACCGCCCGGGACCGCCCGGGACCGCCCCGGACCGCCCGGGACCGCCCCGGACCGCCCGGGACCGCCACGGACCGCCCGGGACCGCCCCGGACCGCCCGGGACCGCCCCGGACCGCCCGGGACCGCCCGGGACCGCCCGGGACCGCCCCGGACCGCCCGGGACCGCCCCGGGACCGCCCGGGACCGCCCCGGACCGCCCGGGACCGCCCCGGACCGCCCGGGACCGCCCCGGACCGCCCGGGACCGCCCGGGACCGCCCGGGACCGCCCAGGACCGCCCGGGACCGCCCCGGACCGCCCGGGACCGCCCCGGACCGCCCGGGACCGCCCGGGACCGTCCGGGACCGCCCCGGACCGCCCGGGACCGCCCGAGACCGCCCTGGACCGCCCGGGACCGCCCGGGACCGCCCGGGACCGCCCCGGACCGCCCGGGACCGCCCCGGACCGCCCGGGACCGCCCCGGACCGCCCGGGACCGCCCCGGACCGCCCAGGACCGCCCAGGACCGCCCGGGAACGCCCGGACCGCCCGGGACCGCCCGGGACCGCCCCTGACCGCCCCGGACCGCCCGGGACCGCCCCGGACCGCCCAGGACCGCCCCGGGACCGCCCGGGACCACCCGGGACCGCCCAGGACCGCCCGGAACCGCCCGGAACCGCCCGGGACCGCACGGGACCGCCCCGGACCGCCCGGGACCGCTCGGGACCGCCCGCGACCGCCCGGGACCGCCCAGGACCGCCCGGGACCGCCCGGGACCGCCCGGGACCGCCCGGGACCACCCCGGACCGCCCGGGACCGCCCGGGACCGCCCGGGACCGCCCGGGACCGCCCCGGACCGCCCGGGACCGCCCCGGACCGCCCGGGACCGCCCCGGACCGCCCGGGACCGCCCGGGACCGCCCGGGACCGCCCCGGACCGCCCGGGACCGCCCCGACCGCCCGGGACCGCCCGGGACCGCCCGGGACCGCCCAGGACCGCCCGGGACCGCCCCGGACCGCCCGGGACCGCCCCGGACCGCCCGGGACCGCCCCGGACCGCCCGGGACCGCCCCGGACCGCCCGGGACCGCCCGGGACCGCCCGGGACCGCCCCGGACCGCCCGGGACCGCCCCGGACCGCCCGGGACCGCCCGGGACCGCCCGGGACCGCCCAGGACCGCCCGGGACCGCCCCGGACCGCCCGGGACCGCCCCGGACCGCCCGGGACCGCCCTGGACCCGCCCGGGACCGCCCCGGACCGCCCGGGACCGCCCGGGACCGCCCCGGACCGCCCGGGACCGCCCAGGACCGCCCGGGACCGCCCGGGACCGCCCGGGACCGCCCAGGACGGCCCGGGACCGCCCCGGACCGCCCGGGACCGCCCCGGACCGCCCGGGACCGCCCCGGACCGCCCGGGACCGCCCAGGACCGCCCGGGACCGCCCCGGACCGCCCTGGACCGCCCCGGACCGCCCGGGACCGCCCCGGACCGCCCGGGACCGCCCCGGAACGCCCGGGACCGCCCCGGACCGCCCGGGACCGCCCGGGACCGCCCGGGACCGCCCAGGACCGCCCGGGACCGCCCCGGACCGCCCCAGGGACCGCCCCGGGACCGCCCGGGACCGCCCGGGACCGTCCGGGACCGCCCCGGACCGCCCGGGACCGCCCCGGACCGCACGGGACCACTCCGGACTGCCCGGGACCGCCCGGGACCGGCCGGGACCGCCCGGGACCACCCATGCCTGCCCGGGACCGCCCGGGACCGCCCAGGACCGCCCGGGACCGCCCGGGACCGCCCGGGACCGCCCAGACCGCATGGAACGCCCGGGACCGCCCGGGACCGCCCGGGACCGCCCGGGACCGCCCGGGACCGTCCGGACCGTCCGGGACCGCCCGGGACCGCACGGGACCGCCCGGGACCGCCCCGGACCACCCGGGACCGCCCCGGACCGCCCGGGACCGCCCCGGACCGCCCGGGACCGCCCCGGACCGCCCGGGACCGCCCCGGACCGCCCGGGACCGCCCCGGACCGCCCGGGACCGCCCGGGACCGCCCGGGACCGCCCCGGACCGCCCGGGACCTCCCCGGACCGCCCTGGACCGCCCCGGACCGTCCGGGACCGCCCCGGACCGCCCGGGACTGCCCCGGACCGCCCGGGACCGCCCCGGGACCGCCCGGGACCGCCCAGGACCGCCCGGGACCGCCCCGAACCGCCCAGGACCGCCCCGGACCGCCCGGGACCGCCCGGGAACGTCCGGGACCGCCCCGGACCGCCCGGGACCGCCCGGGACCGCCCCGGACCGCCCGGGACCGCCCGGGACTGCCCGGGACCGCCCGGACCGCCTGGGACCGCCCCGGACCGCCCGGGACCGCCCGGACCGCCCGGGACCGCCCCGGACCGCCCGGGACCGCCCAGGACCGCCCGGGAACGCCCCGGACCGCCCGGGACCGACTGGGACCGCCCCTGACCGCCCCGGACCGCCCGGGACCGCCCCGGACCGCCCAGGACCGCCCGGGACCGCCCGGGACCACCCGGGACCGCCCAGGACCGCCCGGAACCGCCCGGAACCGCCCGGGACCGCACGGGACCGCCCCGGACCGCCCGGGACCGCCCGGGACCGCCCGCGACCGCCCGGGACCGCCCAGGACCGCCCGGGACCGCCCGGGACCACCCGGGACCGCCCCTGACCGCCCCGGACCGCCCGGGACCGCCCCGGACCGCCCAGGACCGCCCGGGACCGCCCGGGACCACCCGGGACCGCCCAGGACCGCCCGGAACCGCCCGGAACCGCCCGGGACCGCACGGGACCGCCCTGGACCGCCCAGGACCGCCCGGGACCGCCCGCGACCGCCCGGGACCGCCCAGGACCGCCCGGGACCGCCCGGGACCGCCCGGGACCGCCCGGGACCGCCCGGGACCACCCCGGACCGCCCGGGACCGCCCGGGACCGCCCGGGACCGCCCGGGACCGCCCCGGACCGCCCGGGACCGCCCCGGACCGCCCGGGACCGCCCCGGACCGCCCGGGACCGCCCCGGGACCGCCCGGGACCGCCCCGGACCGCCCGGGACCGCCCCGGACCGCCCGGGACCGCCCGGGACCGCCCGGGACCGCCCGGGACCGCCCAGGACCGCCCGGGACCGCCCCGGACCGCCCGGGCCCGCCCTGGACCGCCTGGGACCGCCCTGGACCGCCCGGGACCGGCCCGGACCGCCCGGGACCGCCCGGGACCGCCCGGGACCGCCCCGGACCGCCCAGGACCGCCCGGACCGCCCAGGACCGCCCGGGACCGCCCGGGACCGCCCAGGACCGCCCGGGACCGCCCCGAACCGCCCAGGACCGCCCCGGACCGCCCGGGACCGCCCTGGACCGCCCGGGACCGCCCGGGACCACCCGGGACCGCCCGGGACCGCCCCCGGACCGCCCGGGACCGCCCAGGACCGCCCGTAACCGCCCGGGACCGCCCAGGACGGCGCGGGACCGCCCCGGACCGCCCGGGACCGCCCGGGACCGCCCCGGACCGCCAGGGACCGCCCGGACCGCCCGGGACCGCCCAGGACCGCCCGGGACCGACCGGGACCGCCCGGGACCGCCCAGGACCGCCCTGGACCGCCCGGGACCGCCCGGGACCGCCCGGGACCGCCCGGGACCGCCCGGGACCGCCCGGGACCACCCTGGACCGCCCGGGACCGCCATGGAATGCTCGGGACTGCCCGGGACCTCCCGGGACCGCCCGGGACCGCCCGGGATCGCCCGGGACCGTCCGGACCGTCCGGGACCGACCGGGACCACACGGGACCGCCCTGGACCGAACCGGACCGCCAGGGACCGCCCCGGACCGCCCGGGACCGCCCCGGACCGCCCGGGACCGCCCCGGACTGCCCGGGACCGCCCCGGACCGCCCGGGACCGCCCGGGACCGCCCGGGAACGCCCCGGACCGCCCGGGAACGCCCGGGACCGCCCCTGACCGCCCCGGACCGCCCGGGACCGCCCCGGACCGCCCGGGACCGCCCGGGACCGCCCAGAACCGCCCGGGACCGCCCGGGACCGCCCGGAACTGCCCGGACCGCACGGGACCGCGCTGGACCGCCCGGGACCGCCCGGGACCGCCCGCGACCGCCCGGGACCGCCCGGGACCGCCCGGGTCCGCCCGGGACCGTCCGGGACCGCCCGGGACCGCCCGGGACCACCCCGGACCGCCTGGGACCGCCCGGGACCGCCCGGGACCGCCCGGGACGGCCCCGGACCGCCCGGGACCGCCCGGACCGCCCGGGACCGCCCCGGACCGCCCGGGACCGCCCCGGACCGCCCGGGACCGCCCCGAACCGCCCGGGACCGCCCGGGACCGCCCGGGCCCGGCAGGGACCGCCCTGGACCGCCCGGGGACCGCCCTGGAACGCCCGGGACCGCCCGGAACCGCCCGGGACCACCCGGGAATGCCCGGGACCGTCCGGACCGTCCTGGACCGCCCAGGACCGCACGGGACCGCCATGGAATGCTCGGGACTGCCCGGGACCACCCGGGACCGCCCGGGACCGCCCGGGATCGCCCGGGACCGTCCGGACCGTCCGGGACCGCCCGGGACCACACGGGACCGCCCTGGACCGAACCGGATCGCCAGGGACCGCCCCGGACCGCCCGGGACCGCCCCGGACCGCCCGGGACCGCCCCGGACTGCCCGGGACTGCCCCGGACCGCCCGGGACCGCCCGGGACCGCCCGGGAATGCCCCGGACCGCCCGGGACCGCCCGGGACCGCCCCTGACCGCCCCGGACCGCCCGGGACCGCCCCGGACCGCCCGGGACCGCCCGGGACCGCCCGGGACCGCCCAGGACCGCCCGGAACTGCCCGGGACCGCACGGGACCGCCCCGGACCGCCCGGGACCGCCCGGGACCGCCCGCGACCGCCCGGGACCGCCCGGGACCGCCCGGGACCGCCCGGGACCGCCTGGGAATGCCCGGGACGGTCCGGACCGTCCTGGACCGCCCAGGACCGCACGGGACCGCCTGGGACCACTCCGGACCGCCCGGAACCGCCCCTAACCGCCCGGGACTGCCCTGGACCGCCCGGGACCACCCCGGACCGCCCGGGACCGCCCGGGACCGCCCGGGACCGCCCGGGACCGCCCAGGACCGCCCGGGACCGCCCCGGACCGCCCAGGACCGCCCCGGACCGCCCGGGACCGCCCTGGACCGCCCGGGACCGCCCCGGACCACCCGGGACCGCCCGGGACTGCCCCGGACCGCCCGGGACCGCCCAGGACCGCCCGGGACCGTCCGGGACCGCCCGGGACCGCCCAGGACGGCCCGGGACCGCCCCGGACCGCCCGGGACCGCCCCGGACCGCCCGGGACCGCCCCGGACCGCCCGGGACCGCCCAGACCGCCCGGGACCGCCCGGGACCGCCCGGGACCGCCCAGGACCGCCCCGGACCGCCCGGGACCGCCCGGGACCGCCCGGGACCGCCCGGGACCGCCCGGGACCGCCCGGGACCACCCTGGACCGCCCGGGACCGCCATGGAATGCTCGGGACTGCCCGGGACCACCCGGGACCACCCGGGACCGCCCCTGACCGCCCCGGACCGCCCGGGACCGCCCCGGACCGCCCAGGACCGCCCGGGACCGCCCGGGACCACCCGGGACCGCCCAGGACCGCCCGGAACCGCCCGGAACCGCCCGGGACCGCACGGGACCGCCTGGACCGCCCAGGACCGCCCGGGACTGCCCGCGACCGCCCGGGACCGCCCAGGACCGCCCGGGACCGCCCGGGACCGCCCGGGACCGCCCGGGACCGCCCGGGACCACCCCGGACCGCCCGGGACCGCCCGGGACCGCCCGGGACCGCCCGGGACCGCCCCGGACCGCCCGGGACCGCCCCGGACCGCCCGGGACCGCCCCGGACCGCCCGGGACCGCCCGGGACCGCCCGGGACCGCCCCGGACCGCCCGGGACCGCCCCGGACCGCCCGGGACCGCCCGGGACCGCCCCGAACCGCCCGGGGACCGCCCGGGACCGCCCGGGCCCGGCAGGGACCGCCCTGGACCGCCCGGGACCGCCCTGGAACGCCCGGGACCGCCCGGAACCGCCCGGGACCACCCGGGAATGCCCGGGACCGTCCGGACCGTCCTGGACCGCCCAGGACCGCACGGGACCGCCATGGAATGCTCGGGACTGCCCGGGACCACCCGGGACCGCCCGGGACCGCCCGGGATCGCCCGGGACCGTCCGGACCGTCCGGGACCGCCCGGGGACCACACGGGACCGCCCTGGACCGAACTGGATCGCCAGGGACCGCCCCGGACCGCCCGGGACCGCCCCGGACCGCCCGGGACCGCCCCGGACTGCCCGGGACTGCCCCGGACCGCCCGGGACCGCCCGGGACCGCCCGGGAATGCCCCGGACCGCCCGGAACCGCCCGGGACCGCCCCTGACCGCCCCGGACCGCCCGGGACCGCCCCGGACCGCCCGGGACCGCCCGGGACCGCCCGGGACCGCCCAGGACCGCCCGGAACTGCCCGGGACCGCACGGGACCGCCCCGGACCGCCCGGGACCGCCCGGGACCGCCCGCGACCGCCCGGGACCGCCCGGGACCGCCCGGGACCGCCCGGGACCGTCCGGGACCGCCCGGGACCGCCCGGGACCACCCCGGACCGCCCGGGACCGCCCGGGACCGCCCGAGACCGCCCAGGACTGCCCCGGACCGCCCGGGACCGCCCCGGACCGCCCGGGACCGCCCCGGACCGCCCGGGACCGCCCCGGACCGCCCGGGACCGCCCCGGACCGCCCGGGACCGCCCGGGACCGCCCGGGCCCGGCAGGGACCGCCCTGGACCGCCCGGGACCGCCCTGGAACGCCCGGGACCGCCCGGAACCGCCCGGGACCACCTGGGAATGCCCGGGACGGTCCGGACCGTCCTGGACCGCCCAGGACCGCACGGGACCGCCTGGGACCACTCCGGACCGCCCGGAACCGCCCTAACCGCCCGGGACTGCCCTGGACCGCCCGGGACCACCCCGGACCGCCCGGGACCGCCCGGGACCGCCCGGGACCGCCCGGGACCGCCCAGGACCGCCCGGGACCGCCCCGGACCGCCCAGGACCGCCCCGACCGCCCGGACCGCCCTGGACCGCCCCGGGACCGCCCCGGACCACCCGGGACCGCCCGGGACTGCCCCGGACCGCCCGGGACCGCCCAGGACCGCCCGGGACCGCCCGGGACCGCCCGGGACCGCCCAGGACGGCCCGGGACCGCCCCGGACCGCCCGGGACCGCCCCGGACCGCCCGGGACCGCCCCGGACCGCCCGGGACCGCCCAGGACCGCCCGGGACCGGCCCGGGACCGCCCGGGACCGCCCAGGACCGCCCCGGACCGCCCGGGACCGCCCGGGACCGCCCGGGACCGCCCGGGACCGCCCGGGACCGCCCGGGACCACCCTGGACCGCCCGGGACCGCCATGGAATGCTCGGGACTGCCCGGGACCACCCGGGACCGCCCGGGACCGCCCGGGATCGCCCGGGACCGTCCGGACCGTCCGGGACCGCCCGGGACCGCCCGCGACCGCCCGGGACCGCCCAGGACCGCCCGGGACCGCCCGGGACCACCCGGGACCGCCCCTGACCGCCCCGGACCGCCCGGGACCGCCCCGGACCGCCCAGGACCGCCCGGGACCGCCCGGGACCACCCGGGACCGCCCAGGACCGCCCGGAACCGCCCGGAACCGCCCGGGACCGCACGGGACCGCCCTGGACCGCCCAGGACCGCCCGGGACCGCCCGCGACCGCCCGGACCGCCCAGGACCGCCCGGGACCGCCCGGGACCGCCCGGGACCGCCCGGGACCGCCCGGGACCACCCCGGACCGCCCGGGACCGCCCGGGACCGCCCGGGACCGCCCGGGACCGCCCCGGACCGCCCGGGACCGCCCCGGACCGCCCGGGACCGCCCGGACCGCCCGGGACCGCCCGGGACCGCCCAGGACCGCCCCGGACCGCCCGGGACCGCCCCGGACCGCCCGGGACCGCCCGGGACCGCCCGGAACCGCCCGGGACCACCCGGGAATGCCCGGGACCGTCCGGACCGTCCTGGACCGCCCAGGACCGCACGGGACCGCCCCGGACCGCCCGGGACCGCCCTGGACCGCCCGGGACCGCCCTGGACCGCCCGGGACCGCCCGGACCGCCCGGGACCGCCCGGGACCGCCGGGACCGCCCCGGACCGCCCGGACCGCCCCGGACCGCCCAGGACCGCCCGGGACCGCCCGGGACCGCCCAGGACCGCCCGGGACCGCCCCGAACCGCCCAGGACCGCCCCGGACCGCCCGGGACCGCCCTGGACCGCCCGGGACCGCCCGGGACCACCCGGGACCGCCCGGGACCGCCCCGGACCGCCCGGGACCGCCCAGGACCGCCCGGGACCGCCCGGGACCGCCCAGGACGGCGCGGGACCGCCCGGACCGCCCGGGACCGCCCGGGACCGCCCCGGACCGCCAGGGACCGCCCCGGACCGCCCGGGACCGCCCAGGACCGCCCGGGACCGACCGGGACCGCCCGGGACCGCCCAGGACCGCCCTGGACCGCCCGGGACCGCCCGGGACCGCCCGGGACCGCCCGGGACCGCCCGGGACCACCCTGGACCGCCCGGGACCGCCATGGAATGCTCGGGACTGCCCGGGACCTCCCGGGACCGCCCGGGACCGCCCGGGATCGCCCGGGACCGTCCGGACCGTCCGGGACCGACCGGGACCACACGGGACCGCCCTGGACCGAACCGGACCGCCAGGGACCGCCCCGGACCGCCCGGGACCGCCCGGACCGCCCGGGACCGCCCCGGACTGCCCGGGACCGCCCCGGACCGCCCGGGACCGCCCGGGACCGCCCGGGAACGCCCCGGACCGCCCGGGACCGCCCGGGACCGCCCCTGACCGCCCCGGACCGCCCGGGACCGCCCCGGACCGCCCGGGACCGCCCGGGACCGCCCAGGACCGCCCGGGACCGCCCAGGACCGCCCGGAACTGCCCGGGACCGCACGGGACCGCGCTGGACCGCCCGGGGACCGCCCGGGACCGCCCGCGACCGCCCGGACCGCCCGGGACCGCCCGGGTCCGCCCGGGACCGTCCGGGACCGCCCGGGACCGCCCGGGACCACCCCGGACCGCCCGGGACCGCCCGGGACCGCCCGGGACCGCCCGGGACGGCCCCGGACCGCCCGGGACCGCCCGGACCGCCCGGGACCGCCCCGGACCGCCCGGGACCGCCCCGGACCGCCCGGGACCGCCCCGAACCGCCCGGGACCGCCCGGGACCGCCCGGGCCCGGCAGGGACCGCCCTGGACCGCCCGGGACCGCCCTGGAACGCCCGGGACCGCCCGGAACCGCCCGGGGACCACCCGGGAATGCCCGGGACCGTCCGGACCGTCCTGGACCGCCCAGGACCGCACGGGACCGCCATGGAATGCTCGGGACTGCCCGGACCACCCGGGACCGCCCGGGACCGCCCGGGATCGCCCGGGACCGTCCGGACCGTCCGGGACCGCCCGGGACCGCCCGGGACCGCCCGGGACCGCCCGGGACCGCCCGGGACCACCCCGGACCGCCCGGGACCGCCCGGGACCGCCCGGGACCACCCGGGACCGCCCGGACCGCCCGGGACCGCCCCGGACCGCCCGGGACCGCCCCGGACCGCCCGGGACCGCCCGGGACCGCCCGGGACCGCCCCGGACCGCCCGGGACCGCCCCGGACCGCCCGGGACCGCCCGGGACCGCCCCGAACCGCCCGGGACCGCCCGGGACCGCCCGGGCCCGGCAGGGACCGCCCTGGACCGCCCGGGACCGCCCTGGAACGCCCCGGGACCGCCCGGAACCGCCCGGGACCACCCGGGAATGCCCGGGACCGTCCGGACCGTCCTGGACCGCCCAGGACCGCACGGGACCGCCATGGAATGCTCGGGACTGCCGGGACCACCCGGGACCGCCCGGGACCGCCCGGGATCGCCCGGGACCGTCCGGACCGTCCGGGACCGCCCGGGACCACACGGGACCGCCTGGACCGAACCGGATCGCCAGGGACCGCCCCGGACCGCCCGGGACCGCCCCGGACCGCCCGGGACCACCCCGGACTGCCCGGGACTGCCCCGGACCGCCCGGGACCGCCCGGGACCGCCCGGGAATGCCCCGGACCGCCCGGAACCGCCCGGGACCGCCCCTGACCGCCCCGGACCGCCCGGGACCGCCCCGGACCGCCCGGGACCGCCCGGGACCGCCCGGGACCGCCCAGGACCGCCCGGAACTGCCCGGGACCGCACGGGACCGCCCCGGACCGCCCGGGACCGCCCGGGACCGCCCGCGACCGCCCGGGACCGCCCGGGACCGCCCGGGACCGCCCGGGACCGTCCGGGACCGCCCGGGACCGCCCGGGACCACCCCGGACCGCCCGGGACCGCCCGGGACCGCCCGAGACCGCCCAGGACTGCCCCGGACCGCCCGGGACCGCCCCGGACCGCCCGGGACCGCCCCGGACCGCCCGGGACCGCCCCGGACCGCCCGGGACCGCCCCGGACCGCCCGGGACCGCCCGGGACCCGCCCGGGCCCGGCAGGGACCGCCCTGGACCGCCCGGGACCGCCCTGGAACGCCCGGGACCGCCCGGAACCGCCCGGGACCACCTGGGAATGCCCGGGACGGTCCGGACCGTCCTGGACCGCCCAGGACCGCACGGGACCGCCTGGGACCACTCCGGACCGCCCGGAAACCGCCCCTAACCGCCCGGGACTGCCCTGGACCGCCCGGGACCACCCCGGACCGCCCGGGACCGCCCGGGACCGCCCGGGACCGCCCGGGACCGCCCAGGACCGCCCGGGACCGCCCGGACCGCCCAGGACCGCCCCCGGACCGCCCGGGACCGCCCTGGACCGCCCGGGACCGCCCCGGACCACCCGGGACCGCCCGGGACTGCCCCGGACCGCCCGGGACCGCCCAGGACCGCCCGGGACCGCCCGGGACCGCCCGGACCGCCCAGGACGGCCCGGGACCGCCCCGGACCGCCCGGGACCGCCCCGGACCGCCCGGGACCGCCCCGGACCGCCCGGGACCGCCCAGGACCGCCCGGGACCGCCCGGGACCGCCCGGGGACCGCCCAGGACCGCCCCGGACCGCCCGGGACCGCCCGGGACGACCGCCCGGGACCGCCCGGGACCACCCGGGACCGCCCGGGACCGCCCGGGACCGCCCGGGACCACCCTGGACCGCCCGGGACCGCCATGGAATGCTCGGGACTGCCCGGGACCACCCGGGACCGCCCGGGACCGCCCGGGATCGCCCGGGACCGTCCGGACCGTCCGGGACCGCCCGGGACCGCCCGCGACCGCCCGGGACCGCCCAGGACCGCCCGGGACCGCCCGGGACCACCCGGGACCGCCCCTGACCGCCCCGGACCGCCCGGGACCGCCCCGGACCGCCCAGGACCGCCCGGGACCGCCCGGGACCACCCGGGACCGCCCAGGACCGCCCGGAACCGCCCGGAACCGCCCGGGACCGCACGGGACCGCCCTGGACCGCCCAGGACCGCCCGGGACCGCCCGCGACCGCCCGGGACCGCCCAGGACCGCCCGGGACCGCCCGGGACCGCCCGGGACCGCCCGGGACCACCCCGGACCGCCCGGGACCGCCCGGGACGCCCGGGACCGCCCGGGACCGCCCGGGACCGCCCCGGACCGCCCGGGACCGCCCCGGACCGCCCGGGACCGCCCCGGACCGCCCGGGACCGCCCGGGACCGCCCAGGACCGCCCCGGACCGCCCGGGACCGCCCGGACCGCCCGGGACCGCCCGGGACCGCCGGGACCGCCCAGGACCGCCCGGGACCGCCCCGGACCGCCCGGGACCGCCCTGGACCGCCCGGGACCGCCCTGGACCGCCCGGGACCGGCCCGGACCGCCCGGGACCGCCCGGGACCGCCCGGGACCGCCCCGGACCGCCCAGGACCGCCCCGGACCGCCCAGGACCGCCCGGGACCGCCCGGGACCGCCCAGGACCGCCCGGGACCGCCCCGAACCGCCCAGACCGCCCCGGACCGCCCGGGACCGCCCGGGACCGCCCGGGACCGCCCCGGGACCACCCGGGACCGCCCGGGACCGCCCCGGACCGCCCGGGACCGCCCAGGACCGCCCGGGACCGCCCGGGACCGCCCAGGACGGCGCGGGACCGCCCCGGACCGCCCGGGACCGCCCGGGACCGCCCCGGACCGCCAGGGACCGCCCCGGACCGCCCGGGACCGCCCAGGACCGCCCGGGACCGACCGGGACCGCCCGGGACCGCCCAGGACCGCCCTGGACCGCCCGGGACCGCCCGGGACCGCCCGGGACCGCCCGGGACCGCCCGGGACCGCCCGTGACCACCCTGGACCGCCCGGGACCGCCATGGAATGCTCGGGACTGCCCGGGACCTCCCGGGACCGCCCGGGACCGCCCGGGATCGCCCGGGACCGTCCGGACCGTCCGGGACCGACCGGGACCACACGGGACCGCCCTGGACCGAACCGGACCGCCAGGGACCGCCCGGACCGCCCGGGACCGCCGGACCGCCCGGGACCGCCCCGGACTGCCCGGGACCGCCCCGGACCGCCCGGGACCGCCCGGGACCGCCCGGGAACGCCCCGGACCGCCCGGGACCGCCCGGGACCGCCCCTGACCGCCCCGGACCGCCCGGGACCGCCCCGGACCGCCCGGGACCGCCCGGGACCGCCCAGGACCGCCCGGGACCGCCCAGGACCGCCCGGAACTGCCCGGGACCGCACGGGACCGCGCTGGACCGCCCGGGACCGCCCGGGACCGCCCGCGACCGCCCGGGACCGCCCGGGACCGCCCGGGTCCGCCCGGGACCGT
This sequence comes from Petromyzon marinus, assembly GCF_048934315.1. Classification (NCBI taxonomy): domain Eukaryota; kingdom Metazoa; phylum Chordata; class Hyperoartia; order Petromyzontiformes; family Petromyzontidae; genus Petromyzon; species Petromyzon marinus. The sequence goes on along the minus strand of NW_027422703.1, from coordinate 49,662 downwards.
CCGGGACCGCCCGGGACCGCCCGGGACCACCCCGGACCGCCCGGGACCGCCCGGGACCGCCCGGGACCGCCCGGGACGGCCCCGGACCGCCCGGGACCGCCCCGGACCGCCCGGGACCGCCCCGGACCGCCCGGGACCGCCCCGGACCGCCCGGGACCGCCCCGAACCGCCCGGGACCGCCCGGGACCGCCCGGGACCGCCCGGGACCGCCCGGGCCCGGCAGGGACCGCCCTGGACCGCCCGGGACCGCCCTGGAACGCCCGGGACCGCCCGGAACCGCCCGGGACCACCCGGGAATGCCCGGGACCGTCCGGACCGTCCTGGACCGCCCAGGACCGCACGGGACCGCCATGGAATGCTCGGGACTGCCCGGGACCACCCGGGACCGCCCGGACCGCCCGGATCGCCCGGGACCGTCCGGACCGTCCGGGACCGCCCGGGACCACACGGACCGCCCTGGACCGAACCGGATCGCCAGGGACCGCCCCGGACCGCCCGGGACCGCCCCGGACCGCCCGGGACCGCCCCGGACTGCCCGGGACTGCCCCGGACCGCCCGGGACCGCCCGGGACCGCCCGGGAATGCCCCGGACCGCCCGGGACCGCCCGGGACCACCCTGGACCGCCCGGGTCCGCCCGGGGACCGTCCGGGACCGCCCGGGACCGCCCGGGACCACCCCGGACGCCCGGGACCGCCCGGGACCGCCCGCGGGACCGCCCGGGACGGCCCCGGACCGCCCGTGACCGCCCCGGACCGCCCGGGACCGCCCCGGACCGCCCGGGACCGCCCCGGACCGCCCGGGACCGCCCCGAACCGCCCGGGACCGCCCGGGACCGCCCGGGCCCGGCAGGGACCGCCCTGGACCGCCCGGGACCGCCCTGGAACGCCCGGGACCGCCCGGAACCGCCCGGGACCACCCGGGAATGCCCGGGACCGTCCGGACCGTCCTGGACCGCCCAGGACCGCACGGGACCGCCATGGAATGCTCGGGACTGCCCGGGACCACCCGGGACCGCCCGGGACCGCCCGGGATCGCCCGGGACCGTCCGGACCGTCCGGGACCGCCCGGGACCACACGGGACCGCCCTGGACCGAACCGGATCGCCAGGGACCGCCCCGGACCGCCCGGGACCGCCCCGGACCGCCCGGGACCGCCCCGGACTGCCCGGGACTGCCCCGGACCGCCCGGGACCGCCCGGGACCGCCCGGGAATGCCCCGGACCGCCCGGGACCGCCCGGGACCACCCTGGACCGCCCGGGACCGCCATGGAATGCCCGGGACCGCCCGGGACCGCCCCCTGACCGCCCCGGACCGCCCGGGACCGCCCCGGACCGCCCGGGACCGCCCGGGACCGCCCAGGACCGCCCGGGACCGCCCAGGACCGCCCGGAACTGCCCGGGACCGCACAGGACCGCCCCGGACCGCCCGGGACCGCCCGGGACCGCCCGCGACCGCCCGGGACCGCCCGGGACCGCCCCGGGACCGCCCGGGACCGTCCGGGACCGCCCGGGACCGCCCGGGACCACCCGGACCGCCCGGGACCGCCCGGGACCGCCCGTGACCGCCCGGGACTGCCCCGGACCGCCCGGGACCGCCCCAGACCGCCCGGGACCGCCCCGGACCGCCCGGGCCGACCGCCCCGGGACCGCCCCGGGACCGCCCGGGACCGCCCGGGACCCCCGGGACCGCCCGGGCCCGGCAGGGACCGCCCTGGACCGCCCGGGACCGCCCTGGAACGCCCGGGACCGCCCGGAACCGCCCGGGACCACCCGGGAATGCCCGGGACCGTCCGGACCGTCCTGGACCGCCCAGGACCGCACGGGACCACCCGGGACCACACCGGACCGCCCGGAACCGCCCCTAACCGCCCGGGACTGCCTGGACCGCCCGGGACCGCCCCGGACCGCCCGGGACCGCCCGGACCGCCCGGGACCGCCCGGGACCGCCCGGACCGCCCCGGACCGCCCGGGACCGCCCGGGACCGCCCGGGACCGCCCCGGACCGCCCGGGACCGCCCCGGACTGCCCGGGACCACCCCCGGACTGCCCGGGACCGCCCGAGACCGGCCGGGACCGCCCGGGACCGCCCGGGACCGCCCGGGACCGCCCGGGACCGTCCGGGACCGCCCGGGACTGCCCTGGAACGCCCGGGACCGCCCGGGATCGCCCGGGACCGCCGGGACCGCCCAGGACCGCCCGGGACGTCCGGACCGTCCGGGACCGCCCGGGACCGCACGGGACCGCCCGGGACCGCCCCGGACGCCCCCGGACCGCCCCGGACCGCCGGTACCGCCCCGGACCGCCCAGGACTGCCCGGACCGCCCAGGACCGCCCCGGACCGCCCGGGACCGCCCCGGACCGCCCTGGACCGCCCCGGACCGCCCGGGACCGCCCAGGACCGCCCCGGACCGCCTGGGACCGCCCCGAACCGCCCCGGACAACCCCGGACCGCCAGGAGACCACCCGGGACCGCCCGGGACCGCCCGGGACCGCCCGGGACCGCCCGGGACCGCCTGGGATCGCCTGGGACCGCGCGGAACCGCCCCGGACCGCCCGGGACTGCCCGGGGACCGCCCGCGACCGCCCGGGACCGCCCGGAACCGCCCGGGACCGCCCGGGACCGCCCGGGACCGCCTGGGACCACCCGGGACCGCCCAGGACCGCCCGGAACCGCCCGGGACCGCCCCGGACCGCCCGGGACCGCCCCGGACCGCCCGGGACCGCCCCGGACCGCCCGGGACCGCCCGGACCGCCCGGGACCGCCCAGGACCGCCCGGGACCGCCCGGGATCGCCCGGACCGGCTGGGACCGCCCGGGACTGCCCCGCACCGCCCGGGACCGCCCCGGACCGCCCGGGACCACCCCGGACCGCCCGGGACTGCCCCGGACCGCCCGGGACCGCCCCGGACTGCCCGGCACCGCCCTGGACCGCCCGGGACCGCCCCGGACCGCCCGGGACCGCCCGGGACCGCCCCGGACCTCCCCGGACCACCCGGGACTGCCCGGGACCGCCCGGGACCGCCCGGGACCGCCCGGGACCGCCCGGCACTGCCCCAGACCGCCCGGGACCGCCCGGGACCGCCTCGGACCGCCCGGGACCGCTCCGGACTGCCCGGGACCGCCCCGGACTGCCCGGGACCGCCCGGGACCGCCCGGGACCGCCCGGGACCGCCCGGGACCGCCTGGGACTGCCCGGGACCGCCCACTACCGCCCGGGACCACCCGGGACCGCCCTGGAACGCCCGGGACCGCCCGGGACCGCCCGGGACCGCCCCGGACTTCCCGGGACCGCCTGGGACCGTACAGACCGTCCAGGACCGCCCGGGACCGCACGGGATTGCCCGGGACCGCCGCGGACCGCCTGGGACCGCCCCAGACCGCCCGGGACCGCCCCGGACCGCCCCGGACCGCCCCGGACCGCCCGAGACCGCCCCGGACCGCCCGAGACCGGCTCCGGACTGCCCGGGACCACCCCAGACCGCCCGGGACCACCCGGACCGCCCGGGACTGCCCCGGACCGCCCAGGACCGCCCGGGACCGCCCGGGACCGGCCCAGACAGCCACGGACCGCCCGGGACTGCCCGGGACCGCCCGGGACCGCCCGGGACCGCCCGGGACCACCCGGGACCGCCCTTGTCCGCCCGGGACCGCCCCGGACCGCCCGGGACCGACCGGGACCGCCCGGGACCGCCCGGGACCGCCCCGTACCGCCCGGGACAGCCCTGGACCGCCCGGGACCGCCCCGGACCGTCCGGGACCGCCCCGGACCACACGGGTCCGCCCGGGACTGCCCTGGACCGCCCGGGACCGCCCGGGACCGCCCGGGAATGCCCCGGACCGCCCGGGACCGCCCCGGACCGCCCGGGACCGCCCCGGACCGCCCGGGACAGCCTCGGACTGCCCGGGACCGCCCCGGACCGTCCGGGACCGCCCGGGACCACACGGGACCGCCCGGGACCGCCCCGGACCGCACGGGACCGCCCTGGACCGCCCGGGACCGCCCCGGACCGGCCCGGGACCGCCCTGGACCGCCCGGGACCGCCCTGGACCGCCCGGGACCGCCCGGGACCGCCCGGGAACGCCCCGGACCGCCCGGGACCGCCCTGGACCGCCCGGGACCGCCCCGGACCGTCCGGGACCGCCCCGGACCGCCAGGGACCGCCCTGGACCGCCCGGGACCGCCCGGGACCGCCCGGGAACGCCCCGGACCGCCCGGGACCGCCCCGGACCGCCCGGGACCGCCCCGGACCGCCCGGGACCGCCCCGGACCGCCCGGGACCGCCTCGGACCGCCCAGGACCGCCCGGGACCGCCCGGGACCGCCTGGGACCGCCCGGGACCGCCCAGGAACGCCCGGGACCGCCCCGGACCGCCCGGGACCGCCCCGGACCGCCCGGGACCGCCCCGGACCGCCCAGGACTGCCCGCGACCGCCCGGGACCGCCCAGGACCGCCAGGGACCGCCCGGGACCGCCCGGGACCGCCCAGGACCGCCCCGGACCGCCCGGGACTGCCCGGGACCGCCCGGGACCGCCTGGGACCGCCCGGGACCGCCCGGGACCGCCTGGGACCGCCCGGGACCACCCTGGACCGCCCGGGACCGCCATGGAATGCTCGGGACTGCCCGGGACCGCCCGGGACCGCCCGGGACCGCCCGGGATCGCCCGGGACCGTCCGGACCGTCCGGACCGCCCAGGACCACACGGGACCGCCCGGGACCGCCCCGGACCGCCCGGGACCGCCGCGGACAGCACGGGACCGCCCCGGACGGCCCGGGACCGCCCCGGACCGCCCGGGAACGCCGCGGACCGCCCGGGACCGCCCGGAACCGCCCCTGACCGCCCGGACCGCCCGGGACCGCCCCGGACCGCCCAGGACCGCCCGGGACCGCCCGGGACCGCCCGGGACCGCCCAGGACCGCCCGGAACCTTCCAGGACCGCATGGGACCGCCACGGACCGCCCGGGACCGTCCGCGGACTGCCCGAGACCGCCCGGGACCGCCCGGGACCCGGGACCGCCCGGGGACCGCCCGGGACCGCCCGGGACCACCCTGGACCGCCCGGGACCGCCCAGGACCGCCGGGACCGCCCGGGACAGCCCGGGACCGCCCGGGACGGCCCCGGACCGCCCAGGACCGCCCCGACCGCCCGGGACCGCCCTGGACCGCCCGGGACCGCCCCGGACCGCCCGGGACCGCCCGGGACCACTCGGGCCCGGCAGGGACCGCCCTGGGACCGCCCGGGACCGCCCTGGACCCCCGGGACCGCCGGGACCACCCGGGCCCGGCAGGGACCGCCCTGGACCGCCCGGGACTGCCCTGGAACGCCAGGGACCGCCCGGAACCGCCCGGGACCACCCGGGAACGCCCGGGACCGTCTGGACCGTCCTGGACCGCCCAGGACCGCACGGGACCGCCCGGGACCACCCCGGACCGCCCGGGACCGCCCCGAACCGCCCGGGACCGCCCCGGACCGCCCAGGACCGCTCGGGACCGCCCGGGACCGCCCGGGACCGGCCCCGGGACCGCCCGGGACCGCCCCGGACCGCCCCGGACCGCCCGGACCGCCCAGGACCGCCCGGGACCGCCCGGGACCGCCCCGGACCGCCCGGGACCGCCCCGGACCGCCCGGGACCACCCCGACTGCCCGGGAGCGCCCGGGACCGGCCGGGACCGCCCGGGACCGCCCGGGACCGCCCGGGACCGCCCGGGACCGCCCTGGATGCACGGGACCGCCCGGATCGCCCGGGACCGCCCGGGACCGCCCGCGACCGCCCAGGACCGTCCGGACCGTCCGGGACCGCCCGGGACCGCACGGGACCGCCCGGGACCGCCCCCGGACCGCCCGGGACCGCCCGGACCGCCCGGGACCGCCCCGGACCTCCCGGGACCGCCGGACCGCCTGGACCGCCCCGGACCGCTGGAGACCACCCCGGACCGCCTGGGACCGCCCCGGACCGCCCGGGACCACCCCGGACCGCCCTGGACCGCCCCGCACCGCCCGGGACCGCCTGGGACCGCCCGGGACCGCCCCGGACCGCCTGGGACCGCCCGGGAACGCCCCAGACCACCCCGGACCGCCAGGAGACCGCCCGGGACCGCCCGGGACCGCCTGGGACCGCCCGGGACCGCCCGGGACCGCCCGGGATCGCCTGGGACCGCCGGCGCCCGGGACCGCCCCGGACCGCCCGGGACCGCCCGGGACCGCCCGGGACCGCCCGGGACCGCCCGGGACCGCCCGGAACCGCCCGGACCGCCCGGACCGCCCGGAACCGCCCGGACTGCCCGGGACCGCCCGGGACCGCCCGGGACCGCCCGGGATCACCCGGGACCGGCCGGGACCGCCCGGGACTGCCCCGGACCGCCCGGGACCGCCCGGGACCGCCCCGGGACCGCCACGGACCACCCTGGACCGCCCCGGACCGCCCGGGACCGCCCCGGACCGCCCGGGTCCGCCCCGGACCGCCCGGGACCGCCCCGGACCGCCCGGGACCGCCCGGGACCGCCCTGGACCTCCCTGGACCGCCCGGGACCGCCCGGGACCGCCCGGGACCGCCCGGGACCGCCCGGGACTGCCCCGGACCGCCCGGGACCGCCCGGGACCGCCTCGGACCGCCCGGGACCGCCCCGGACTGCCCGGGACCGCCCCGGACTGCCCAGGACTGCCCGGGACCGCCGGGACCGCCCGGGACCGCCCGGGACCGCCCACGACCGCCCGGACCACCCGGGACCGCCCTGGAATGCCCCGGACCGCCCGGGACCGCCCCGGACCGCCCGGGACCGCCCCGGACCTCCCGGGACCGCCCCGGACCGCCTGGGACCGCCCCGGACCGCTCGAGACCACCCCGGACCGCCTGGGACCGCCCCGGACCGCCCGGGACCACCCCGGACCGCCCTGGACCGCCCCGCACCGCCCGGGACCGCCTGGGACCGCCCGGGACCGCCCCGGACCGCCTGGGACCGCCCGGGAACGCCCCAGACCACCCCGGACCGCCAGGAGACCGCCCGGGACCGCCCGGGACCGCCTGGGACCGCCCGGGACCGCCCGGGACCGCCCGGGATCGCCTGGGACCGCCCGGCACCGCCCCGGACCGCCCGGGACCGCCCAGGACCGCCGGCGACCGCCCGGGACCGCCCGGGACCGCCCGGGACCGCCCGGGACCGCCCGGGACCGCCCGGAACCGCCCGGGACCGCCCCGGACCGCCCGGGACCGCCCCCGGACCGCCCGGGACCGCCCGGACTGCCCGGGACCGCCCGGGACCGCCCGGGACCGCCCGGGATCACCCGGGACCGGCCGGGACCGCCCGGGACTGCCCCGGACCGCCCGGGACCGCCCCGGACCGCCCGGGACCGCCCCGGACCACCCTGGACCGCCCGGACCGCCCGGGACCGCCCCGGACCGCCCGGGTCCGCCCCGGACCGCCCGGGACCGCCCCGGACCGCCCGGGACCGCCCGGGACCGCCCTGGACCCTGGACCCCAGGACCGCCCGGGACCGCCGGACCGCCCGGGACCGCCCGGACCGCCCGGGACTGCCCCGGACCGCCCGGGACCGCCCGGGACCGCCTCGGACGCCCGGGACCGCCCCGGACTGCCCGGGACCGCCCCGGACTGCCCAGGGACTGCCCGGGACCGCCGGGACCGCCCGGGACCGCCCGGGACCGCCCACGACCGCCCGGGACCACCCGGGACCGCCCTGGAATGCCCGGACCGCCCGCGACCGGCCGGAACCGCCCGGGACTGCCCGGGACCTCCCGGGACCGTCCGGACCGTCCGGGACCGCCCGGGACCGCACGGGACCGCCCGGACCGCCGCGGACCGCCCGGGACCGCCCTGGACCGCCCGAGACCGCCCCGGACCACCCCGGCCCGCCCTGGACCGCCCGGGGACCGCCCCGGCCCGCCCGAGACCGCCCCGGACCGTCCGGGACCGCCCCAGACCGCCCCGGACCACACGGGATCGCCCGGGATCGCCCGGGACCGCCCGGAAACCACCCGGGACCGCCCGGGACCGCCCGGGACCGCCCCAGACCGCCCGGACCGCCCGGGACCGCCCGGGACCGCCCCGGGACCACCCGGGACCGGCCCAGACCGCCCGGGACCGCCCCGGATCGCCCGGGACCGCCCCGGACCGCCCGGGACCGCCCGGGTCCGCCGGGGACCGCCCGGGACCGCCCGGGACCGCCCGGTACCGCCCTGGACCGCCCGGCACCGCCCTGGAACGCCCCGGACCACCCGGGACCGGCCTGGACCGCCCGGGACCGCCCCGGACCGCCCCGGACCGCCCGGGACCGCCCCCGGACCGCCCGGGACTGCCCCGGACCGCCCAGGACCGCTCCGGACCGCCCCAGACCCGCCCTGGAACGCCCCGGACCACCGGGATCGGCCTGGACCGCCCGGGACCGCCCCGGACCGCCCCGGACCGCCCGGGACCGCCCCGGACCGCCCGGGACCGCCCCGGACTGCCCGTGACCGCCCCGGACCGCCCGGGACCGCCAGGGACCGCCCGGGACCGCCCCGGACCGCCCGGAACCGCCCCGGACCGCGCAGGACCGCTCCGGACCGCCCGGGACTGCCCAGGATCGCCCGGGACCGCCCGGGATCGCCCGGAACCGCCCGGGACCGCCCGGGACTGCCCCGGACCGCCCGAGACCGCCCTGGACCGCCCGGGACCGCCCCGGACCGCCCGGGACCGCCGCGGACCGCCCGGGACCGCCCCCGGACCGCCCGGGACCGCCCCAGGACCGCCCCGGACGGCCCGGGACCGCCCGGGACCGCCCGAGACCGCCCAGGACCGCCCGGGACCGCCCGGGACCGCCCGGGACCGCCCAGGACCGCCCGGGACCGCCCGGGACAGCCCGGGACCGCCCGGGACGGCCCCGGACCGCCCAGGACCGCCCCGGACCGCCCGGGACCGCCCTGGACCGCCCGGGACCGCCCCGGACCGCCCGGGACCGCCCGGGACCACTCGGGCCCGGCAGGGACCGCCCTGGACCGCCCGGGAACGCCCCGGACCCCCGGGACCGCCCGGGACCACCCGGGCCCGGCAGGGACCGCCCTGGACCGCCCGGGACTGCCCTGGAACGCCCGGGACCGCCCGGAACCGCCCGGGACCACCCGTGAACGCCCGGGACCGTCTGGACCGTCCTGGACCCGCCCAGGACCGCACGGGACCGCCCGGGACCACCCCGGACCGCCCGGGACCGCCCCGAACCGCCCGGGACCGCCCCGGACCGCCCAGGACTGCTCGGGACCGCCCGGGACCACCCCGGACCGCCCGGGACCGCCCCGAACCGCCCGGGACCACCCCGGACCGCCCGGGACCGCCCCGAACCGCCCGGGGAACGCCCCAGACCACCCCGGACCGCCAGGAGCCCGCCCGGGACCGCCCGGGACCGCCTGGGACCGCCCGGGACCGCCCGGGACCGCCCGGGATCGCCTGGGACCGCCCGGCACCGCCCCGGACCGCCCGGGACCGCCCAGGACCGCCGGCGACCGCCCGGGACCGCCCGGGACCGCCCGGGACCGCCCGGGACCGCCCGGGACCGCCCGCAACCGCCCGGGACCGCCCCGGACCGCCCGGGACCGCCCCGGACCGCCCGGGACCGCCCCGGACTGCCCGGGACCGCCCGGGACCGCCCGGGACCGCCCGGGATCACCCGGGACCGGCCGGGACCGCCCGGGACTGCCCCGGACCGCCCGGGACCGCCCCGGACCGCCCGGGACCGCCCCGGACCACCCGGGACCGCCCCGGACCGCCCGGGACCGCCCCGGACCGCCCGGGTCCGCCCCGGACCGCCCGGGACCGCCCCGGACCGCCCGGGACCGCCCGGGACCGCCCTGGACCTCCCTGGACCGCCCGGGACCGCCCCGGGACCGCCCGGGACCGCCCGGGACCGCCCGGGACTGCCCCGGACCGCCCGGGACCGCCCGGGACCGCCTCCGGACCGCCCGGGACCGCCCCGGACTGCCCGGGACCGCCCCGGACTGCCCAGGACTGCCCGGGACCGCCGGGACCGCCCGGGACCGCCCGGGACCGCCCACGACCCGCCCGGACCACCCGGGACCGCCCTGGAATGCGCCCGCGACCGCCCGGAACCGCCCGGGACTGCCCGGGACCTCCCGGGACCGTCCGGACCGTCCGGGACCGCCCGGGACCGCACGGGACCGCCCGGGACCGCCGCGGACCGCCCGGGACCGCCCTGGACCGCCCGAGACCGCCCCGGACCACCCCGGCCCGCCCCGGACCACCCGGGACCGCCCCGGCCCGCCCGAGACCGCCCCGGACCGTCCGGGACCGCCCCAGACCGCCCCGGACCACCCGGGATCGCCCGGGATCGCCCGGGACCGCCCGGAACCACCCGGGACCGCCCGGGACCGCCCGGGACCGCCCCAGACCGCCCGGGACCGCCCGGGACCGCCCGGGACCGCCCGGGACCACCCGGGACCGGCCCAGACCGCCCGGGACCGCCCCGGATCGCCCGGGACCGCCCCGGACCGCCCGGGACCGCCCGGGTCCGCCCGGGACCGCCCGGGACCGCCCGGGACCGCCCGGTACCGCCCTGGACCGCCCGGCACCGCCCTGGAACGCCCCGGACCACCCGGGACCGGCCTGGACCGCCCGGGACCGCCCCGGACCGCCCCGGACCGCCCGGGACCGCCCCGGACCGCCCGGGACTGCCCCGGACCGCCCGGGACCGCCCCGGACCGCCCCAGACCGCCCTGGAACGCCCCGGACCACCGGGATCGGCCTGGACCGCCCGGGACCGCCCCGGACCGCCCCGGACCGCCCGGGACCGCCCCGGACCGCCCGGGACCGCCCCGGACTGCCCGTGACCGCCCCGGACCGCCCGGGACCGCCAGGGACCGCCCGGGACCGCCCCGGACCGCCCGGAACCGCCCCGGACCGCGCAGGACCGCTCCGGACCGCCCGGGACTGCCCAGGATCGCCCGGGACCGCCCGGGATCGCCCGGAACCGCCCGGGACCGCCCGGGACTGCCCCGGACCGCCCGAGACCGCCCTGGACCGCCCGGGACCGCCCCGGACCGCCCGGGACCGCCGCGGACCGCCCGGGACCGCCCCGGACCGCCCGGGACCGCCCCAGGACCGCCCCGGACGGCCCGGGACCGCCCGGGACCGCCCGAGACCGCCCAGGACCGCCCCAGGACCGCCCCGGACGGCCCGGGACCGCCCGGGACCGCCCGAGACCGCCCGGGACCGCCCGGGACCGCCTCGGATCGCCCGGGACCGCCCGGGACCGCCCGAGACCGCCCGGGACCGCTGCGACCGCCCGGGACCGCCCGGGACCGCCAGGGACCGCCCGGGACCGCCCGGGACCGCCCTGGACCGCCAGGGACTGCCCGGGACCGCCCGGGACCGCCCGGGACCGCCCCGGAATGCCCGGGACCGCCCCGGACCGCACGGGACCGCCCGGGACCGCCCGGGACCGCCCGGGACTGCCCGTGATCGCACCGGACCGCCCGGGACCGCCCCGGACCGCCCGGGACCGCCCGGGACCGCCCGGGCCTGCCCCAGACCGCCCGGGACCGCCCGGGACCGCCCGGGACCGCCCGGGCCCGCCCCAGACCGCCCGGGTCCGCCCGGGACCGCCCGCGACCGCCCGGGACCGCATGGGACCGCCCGGGACCGCCCGGGACCACCCGGGACCGCCCGGGACCGCCCGGGACCGCCCCGGACCGCCCGGGACCGTCCGGGACCGCCCCAGACCGCCCGGGACCGCCCGGGACCGCCCCGGACCACCCGGGATCGCCCGGGACCGCCCGGGACCGCCCGAGACTGCCCAGGACCGCCCGGGACCGCCTGGGAGCGCCCGGGACCGCCCGGGACCGCCCCGGACCGCCCGGGACCGCCCCGGACCGCCCGGGACCGCCCGGGACCGCCCGGGCCCGCCCCAGACCGCCCGGGACCGCCCGGGACCGCCCGGGACCGCCCGGGCCCGCCCCAGACCACCCAGGACCGCACGGGACCGCCCGCGACCGCCCGGGACCGCCCGGAACCGCCCGGGACCGCCCGGGACCGCCCCGGACCGCCCGGGACCGCCCGGGACCGCCCCGGACCGCCCGGGACTGCCAGGGACCGCCCGGGACTGCCCCGGACCGCCCGGGACCGCCCCGGTCCGCCCGGGACCGCCCCGGACCGCCCGGGACCGCCCCGGACCGCCAGGGACCGCCCCGGACCGCCCGGGACCACCACGGACCGCCCGGGACCGCCCGGGACCGCCCCAGACCGCCCGGGACCGCCCGGGACCGCCCGAGACCGCCCAGGACCGCCCGGAACCGCCCGGGACCGCCCGGGACCGCCCGGGACCGCCCGGGACCGCCCAGGACCGCCCGGGATCGCCCGGGACCGCCCGGGACCGCCCGGGCCCGCCCCAGACCGCCCGGGACCGCCCGGGACCGCCAGGGACCGCCGGGGCCCGCCCCAGACCGCCCTGGATCGCCCGGGACCGCCCGGGACCGCCCGGGCCCGCCCCAGACCGCCCGGGACCGCCCGGGACCGCCAGGGACCGCCCGGGACCGCCCCGGACCGCCCGGGACCGTCTGGGCCCGCCCCAGACCGCCCGGGACCGCCCGGGACCGCCCGGGACCGCCCGGGCCCGCCCCAGACCACCCAGGACCGCACGGGACCGCCCGGGACCGCCCGGGACCGCCCGGGACTGCCCGGGACCGCCCGGGACCGCCCGGGACCGCCCGGGATCGCCCGCGACCGCCCGGGATCGCCCGGGACTGCCAGGGACCGCCCGGGACTGCCCCGGACCGCCCGGGACCGCCCCGGTCCGCCCGGGACCGCCCCGGACCGCCCGGGACCGCCCCGGACCGCCAGGGACCGCCCCAGACCGCCCGGGACCGCCCGGGACCGCCCCGGACCGCCCGGGACCGCCGGGGACCGCCCGGGACTGCCCGGGACCGCCCGGGACCGCCCAGAACCGCCCGGGATCGCCCGCGACCGCCCGGGATCGCCCGGGACTGCCAGGGACCGCCCGGGACTGCCCCGGACCGCCCGGGACCGCCCCGGTCCGCCCGGGACCGCCCCGGACCGCCCGGGACCGCCCCGGACCGCCAGGGACCGCCCCGGACCGCCCGGGACCACCACAGACCGCCCGGCACCGCCCGGGACCGCCGCAGACCGCCCGGGACCGCCCGGGACCGCCCAAGACCGCCCGGGACCGCCCGGAACCGCCCGGGACCGCCCGGGACCGCCCGGGACCGCCCGGGACCGCCCAGGACCGCCCGGGATCGCCCGGGACCGCCCGGGACTGCCCGGGCCCGCCCCAGACCGCCCGGGACCGCCCGGGACCGCCAGGGACCGCCGGGGCCCGCCCCAGACCGCCCTGGATCGCCCTGGACCGCCCGGGACCGCCCGGGCCCGCCCCAGACCGCCCGGGACCGCCCGGGACCGCCAGGGACCGCCCGGGACCGGCCCGGACCGCCCGGGACCGTCTGGGCCCGCCCCAGACCGACCGGGACCGCCCGGGACCGCCCGGGACCGCCCGGGCCCGCCCCAGACCACCCAGGACCGCACGGGACCGCCCGGGACCGCCCGGGACCGCCCGGGACTGCCCGGGACCGCCCGGGACCGCCCGGTACCGGCCGGGATCGCCCGCGACCACCCGGGATCGCCCGGGACTGCCAGGGACCGCCCGGGACTGCCCCGGACCGCCCGGGACCGCCCCGGTCCGCCCGGGACCGCCCCGGACCGCCCGGGACCGCCCCGGACCGCCAGGGACCGCCCCGGACCGCCCGGGACCACCACGGACCGCCCGGGACCGCCCGGGACCGCCCCAGACCGCCCGGAACCGCCCGAGACCGCCCGAGACCGCCCGGGACCGCCGGGAACCGCCCGGGACTGCCCGGGACCGCCCGGGACCGCCCGGGACCGCCCAGGACCGCCCGGGATCGCCCGGGACCGCCCGGGACCGCCCGGGCCCGCCCCAGACCGCCCGGGACCGCCCGGGACCGCCAGGGACCGCCCGGGCCCGCCCCAGACCGCCCGGGTCCGCCCGGGACCGCCCGCCACCACCCGGGACCGCCCGGGACCGACCGGGACCGCCCGGGACCGCCTGGGACCGCCCCGGACCGCCCGGGACCGCCCGGGACCGCCCGGGACCGCCCGGGACCGCCCGGGACCGCCCGGGACCGCCCGGGACCGCCCGGAACCGCCCGGGACCGCCCGAGACCGCCCCGGACCGCCCGGGACCGCCCCGGACCGCCAGGGACCGCCCCGGACCGCCCGGGACCAGCACGGACCGCCCGGGACCGCCCGGGACCACCCCAGACCGCCCGGGACAGCCCGGGACCACCCAAGACCGCCCGGGACCGCCCGGAACCGCCCCGGACCGCCCGGGACCGCCTGGGACCGCCCGGGACCGCCCAGGACCGCCCGGGATCGCCCGGGACCGCCCGGGACCGCCCGGGCCCGCCCCAGACCGCCCGGGACCGCCCGGGACCGCCAGGGACCGCCGGGGCCCGCCCCAGACCGCCCTGGATCGCCCGGGACCGCCCGGGACCGCCCGGGCCCGCCCCAGACCGCCCGGGACCGCCCGGGACCGCCAGGGACCGCCCGGGACCGCCCCGGACCGCCCGGGACCGTCTGGGCCCGCCCCAGACCGACCGGGACCGCCCGGGACCGCCCGGGACCGCCCGGGCCCGCCCCAGACCACCCAGGACCGCACGGGACCGCCCGGGACCGCCATGGACCGCCCGGGACTGCCCGGGACCGCCCGGGACCGCCCGGGACCGCCCGGGATCGCCCGCGACCGCCCGGGATCGCCCGGGACTGCCAGGGACCGCCCGGGACTGCCCCGGACCGCCCGGGACCACCCCGGTCCGCCCGGGACCGCCCCGGACCGCCCGGGACCGCCCCGGACCGCCAGGGACCGCCCCGGACCGCCCGGGACCACCACGGACCGCCCGGGACCGCCCGGGACCGCCCCAGAACGCCCGGAACCGCCCGGGACCGCCCGAGACCGCCCGGGACCGCCCGGAACCGCCCGGGACTGCCTGGGACCGCCCGGGACCGCCCGGGACCGCCCAGGACCGCCCGGGATCGCCTGGGACCGCCCGGGACCGCCCGGGCCCGCCCCAGACCGCCCGGGACCGCCCGGGACCGCCAGGGACCGCCCGGGCCCGCCCCAGACCGCCCGGGTCCGCCCGGGACCGCCCGCGACCACCCGGGACCGCCCGGGACCGACCGGGACCGCCCGGGACCGCCTGGGACCGCCCCGGACCGCCCGGGACCGCCCGGGACCGCCCGGGACCGCCCGGGACCGCCCGGGACCGCCCGGGACCGCCCGGGACCGCCCGGAACCGCCCGGGACCGCCCGAGACCGCCCGGGACCGCCCGGGACCGCCCGGGACCGCCCCGGACCGCCCGGGACCGCCCGGACCGCCCTGGACCGCCCGGGACCGCCCAGGCCCGCCCCAGACCGCCAGGGACCGCCCGGGACCGCCAGGGACCGCCCAGGCCCGCCCGGGACCGCCCGGGACCGCCCGGGACCGCCCGCGACCACCCGGGACCGCCCGGGACCGACCGGGACCGCCCGCGACCGCCCGGGACCGCCCCGGACCGCCCGGGACCGCCCGGGACCGCCCGGGACCGCCCGCGACCGCTCGGGACCGCCCGGGACCGCCCGGGATCGCCCGGGACCGCCCGGGACCGCCCGGGACTGCCCCGGACCACCCGGGACCGCCCCGATCCGCCCGGGACCGCCCGGGACCGCCCGGGACCGCCCGGAACCGCCCGGGACCGCCCGAGACCGCCCGGGACCGCCCGGAACCGCCCGGGACCGCCCGGGACCGCCCGGGACCGCCCGGGACCGCCCCGGACCGCCCGGTACCGCCCCGGACCGCCCTGGACCGCCGGGGACCGCCCAGGCCCGCCCCAGACCGCCCGGGACCGCCCGGGACCGCCAGGGACCGCCCGGGCCCGCCCGGGACCGCCCGGGACCACCCGGGACCGCCCGCGACCACCCGGGACCGCCCGGGACCGACCGGGACCGCCCGGGATTGCCCGGGACCGCCCCGGACCGCCCGGGACCGCCCGGGACCGCCCGGGACCGCTCGGGACCGCCCGGGACCGCCCGGGATCGCCCGGGACCGCCCGGGACCGCCCGGGACTGCCCCGGACCACCCGGGACCGCCCCGATCCGCCCGGGACCGCCCGGGACCGCCCGGGACCGCCCGGAACCGCCCGGGACCGCCCGAGACCGCCCGGGACCGCCCGGGACCGCCCGGGACCGCCCGGGACCGCCCGGGACCGCCCGGGACCGCCCCGGACCGCCCGGTACCGCCCGGTACCGCCCCGGACCGCCCTGGACCGCCGGGGACCGCCCAGGCCCGCCCCAGACCGCCCGGGACCGCCCGGGACCGCCAGGGACCGCCCGGGCCGCCCGGGACCGCCCGGGACCACCCGGGACCGCCCGCGACCACCCGGGACCGCCCGGGACCGACCGGGACCGCCCGGGATTGCCCGGGACCGCCCCGGACCGCCCGGGACCGCCCGGGACCGCCCGGGACCGCTCGGGACCGCCCGGGACCGCCCGGGGTCGCCCGGGACCGCCCGGGACCGCCCGGGACTGCCCCGGACCACCCGGGACCGCCCCGATCCGCCCGGGACCGCGCGGAGACCGCCCGGGACCGCCCCGGACCGCCCGGGACCGCCCCGGACCGCCCTGGACCGCCCTGGACCGCCCGGGACCGCCCAGGACCGCCGCGGACCGCCCGGGACCGCCCGGGACTGCCTGAGACCGCCCGGGACCGCCCGGGACCGCCCGGGAACGCCCGGGACTGCCCGGGACCGCCCGGGACCGCCCGGGACCGCTCGGGACCGCCCGGGATCGCCCGGGACCGCCCGGGATCGCCCGGGACCGCGCGGGACCGCCCGGGACTGCCCCCGACCGCCCGGGACCGCCCCGGTCCGCCCGGGACCGCCCCGGACCGCCTGGGACCGCCCGGGACTGCCCGGGACCGCCCCAGACCGCCCGGGACCGCCCCGGACCGCCCGGGACCGCCCAGGACGGCCACGGACCGCGCGGGACCGCCCGGGACCGCCCGAGACCGCCCGAGACCGCCCAGGACCGCCCGGGACCGCCCGGGACCACCCGGGACCGCCCGGGACCGCCCGGGACCGCCACGGACCGCCTGGGACCGCCTGGGACCGCCCGGGACCGCCCGGGACCGCCCGGGACCGCCCGGGACTGCCCCGGACCGCCCGAGACCGCCCCGGACCGCCCGGAACCGCCCCGGACCGCCCAGGACCGCCCCGGTCCGCCCGGGACTGCCCTGGACCGCCCGGGACCGCCCGGGACCGCCCCGGACTGCCCGGGACCGCCCGGGACCGCCTGGGACCGCCCGGGACCGCCCGGGACCGCCCGGGACCGCGCGAGACCGCGCGGGACTGCCCCCGACCGCCCGGGACCGCCCCGGTCCGCCCGGGACCGCCCCGGACCGCCTGGGACCGCCCCGGACTGCCCGGGACCGCCCCGGACCGCCCGGGACCGCCCCGGACCGCCCGGGACCGCCCAGGACGGCCACGGACCGCGCGGGACCGCCCGGGACCGCCCGAGACCGCCCGGGACCGCCCAGGACCGCCCGGGACCGCCCGGGACCACCCGGGACCGCCCGGGACCGCCCGAGACCGCCCGGGACCGCCCAGGACCGCCCGGGACCGCCCGGGACCACCCGGGACCGCCCGGGACCGCCCGGGACCGCCACGGACCGCCTGGGACCGCCTGGGACCGCCCGGGACCGCCCGGGACCGCCCGGGACCGCCCGGGACCGCCCGGGACTGCCCCGGACCGCCCGAGACCGCCCCGGACCGCCCGGAACCGCCCCGGACCGCCCGGGACCGCCCCGGTCCGCCCGGGACTGCCCTGGACCGCCCGGGACCGCCCGGGACCGCGCGGGACCGCCCGGGACCGCCCGAGACCGCCCGGGACCGCCCAGGACCGCCCGGGACCGCCCGGGACCACCCGGGACCGCCCGGGACCGCCCGGGACCGCCACGGACCGCCTGGGACCGCCTGGGACCGCCCGGGACCGCCCGGGACCGCCCGGGACCGCCCGGGACCGCCCGGGACTGCCCCGGACCGCCCGAGACCGCCCCGGACCGCCCGGAACCGCCCCGGACCGCCCGGGACCGCCCCGGTCCGCCCGGGACTGCCCTGGACCGCCCGGGACCGCCCGGGACCGCCCCGGACTGCCCGGGACCGCCCGGGACCGCCCGGGACCGCCCGGGACCGCCCGGGACCGCCCGGGACTGCCCGGGAACGCCCGGGACTGCCTGGGACCGCCCTGGACCGCCCGGGACCGCCCGGGACCGCCCCGGACAGCCCGGGACCGCCCGGGACCGCCCCGGACCACCCGGGATCGCCCGGGATCGCCCGGTACCGCCCGGAACCACCCGGGA
Organism: Petromyzon marinus; assembly: GCF_048934315.1. Taxonomy (NCBI): domain Eukaryota; kingdom Metazoa; phylum Chordata; class Hyperoartia; order Petromyzontiformes; family Petromyzontidae; genus Petromyzon; species Petromyzon marinus. The sequence goes on along the minus strand of NW_027422703.1, from coordinate 31,240 downwards.
CCGCCCGGGACCGCCCGGGACCGCCCGGGACCGGCCCAGACCGCCCGGGACCGCCCCGGACCGCCCGGGACCGCCCGGGACCGCCCGGGACCGCCCGGTACCGCCCTGGACCGCCCGGGACCGCCCTGGAACGCCCCGGACCACCCGGGACCGGCCTGGACCGCCCGGGACCGCCCCGGACCGCCCCGGACCGCCCGGGACCGCCCCGGACCGCCCGGGACTGCCCCGGACCGCCCGGGACCGCCCCGGACCGCCCCGGACCGCCCTGGAACGCCCCGGACCACCGGGACCGGCCTGGACCGCCCGGGACTGCCCCGGACCGCCCCGGACCACCCGGGACCGCCCGGGACCGCCCGGGACCGCCCGGGACCGCCCTGGACCGCCCGGAACCGCCCCGGACCGCGCGGGACCGCTCTGGACCGCCCCGGACTGCCCTGGACCACCCGGGACCGCCCGGGACCGCCCTGGACCGCCCGGGACCGCCCGGGACCGCCCGGGACCGCCCGGGACCGCCCGGGACTGCCCGGGACCGCCCGGGACTGCCCGGGACCACCCGGGACCGCCCGGGACCGCCCGGGACCGCCCCGGACCGCCCGGAACTGCCCCAGACCGCCCGGGACCGCTCCGGACCGCCCGGGACTGCCCTGGACCACCCGGGACCGCCCGGGACCGCTCCGGACCGCCCGGGACCGCCCGGGACCGCCCGGGACCGCCCGGGACCGCCCGAGACTGCCCGGGACCGCCCGGGACTGCCTGGGACCGCCCCGGACCGCCCGGGACCGCCCAGCACCGCCCCGGACAGCCCGGGACCGCCCGGGACCGCCCCGGACCACCCGGGATCGCCCGGGACCGCCGGGGACCGCCCGGGACCACCTGGGACCGCCCGGGACCGCCCGGGACCGCCCCGGACCGCCCGGGACCGCCCGGGACCGCCCGGGACCGCCACGGACCACCCGGGACCGCCAGGGACCGCCCGGGACCGCCCGGGACCGCCCGGGACCGCCCCGGACCGCCCGGGACCGCCCCGGACCGCCAGGAACTGCCCCGGACCGCCCGGGACCGCCCTGGACTGCCCGGGACTGCCCTGGACCGCCCGGGACCGCCCCGGACCGCCCCGGACCGCCCGGGACCGCCCGGGACCGCCCGGGACTGCCCGGGACCGCCCGGGACTGCCCGGGACCGCCCGGGACCGCCCCGGACCGCCAGGAACCGCCCCGGACCGCCCGGGACCGCCCCGGACAGCCCGGGACCGCCCGGGACCGCCCCGGACCGCCCGGGATCGCCCGGGAACGCCCGGGACCGCCCGGGACCGCCCGGGACTGCCCGGGACCGCCCGGGACCGCCCGGGACCGCCCGGGACCGCCACGGACCGCCCGGGACCGCCCGGGACCACCCGGGACCGCCCGGGACCGCCCGGGACCGCCACGGACCGCCCGGGACCGCCCGGGACCGCCCGGGACCGCCCGGGACCGCCCGGAACCGCCCGGGACCGCCTGGGACCGCCCGGGACCGCCCGGGACCGCCCGGGTCCGCCCGGGACCGCCCGGGACCGCCCGGGACCGCCCCGGACCGCCAAGGACCGCCCGGGACCGCCCAGGCCCGCCCCAGACTGCCCGGGACCGCCTGGGACCGCCAGGGACCGCCCGGGCCCGCCCCAGACCGCCCGGGTCCGCCCGGGACCGCCCGCGACCACCTGGGACCGCCCGGGACCGACTGGGACCGCCCGGAACCGCCCGGGACCACCCTGGACCGCCCGGGACCGCCCGGGACCGCCCGGGATCGCCCGGGACCGCCCGGGACCGCCCGGGACTGCCCCGGACCACCCGGGACCGCCCCGGACCGCCCTGGACCGCCCCGGAGCACCCGGGACCGCCCGGGACCGCCCCGGACCACCCGGGACCGCGCCGGACCGCCCGGGACCGCCCCGGACCGCCCGGGACCGCCCCGGACCGCCCTGGACCGCCCCGGCCACCCGGGACCGCCCGGGACCGCCCCGGACCGCCCGGGACCGCCCGGGACCGCCCAAGAACGCCCGGGACCGCCCGGGACCGCCCGGGAACGCCCGGGACCGCCCGGGTCCGCCCGGGACTGCCCGGGACCGCCCGGGACCGCCCCGGACCGCCCAGGACCGCCCGGGACCGCCCAGGCCCGCCCCAGACCGCCCGGGACCACCTGGGACCGCCAGGGACCGCCCGGGCCCGCCCCAGACCGCCCGGGTCCGCCCGGGACCGCCCGCGACTACCCGGGACCGCCTGGGACCGACCGGGACCGCCCGGGACCGCCCGGGACCACCCCGGACCACCCGGGACCGCCCGGGACCGCCCGGGACCGCCCGGGACCGCCTGGGACCGCCCGGGACCGCCCGGGACCACCCGGGATCGCCCGGGACCGCCCGGGACCGCCCGGGACCACCCGGGACCGCCCGGGACCGCCCGGGACCGCCCCGGACCGCCCGGGACCGCCCGGGACCGCCCGGGACCGCCACGGACCGCCCGGGACCACCCGGGACCGCCCGGGACCGCCCGGGACCACCCGGGACCGCCCCGGACCGCCCGGGACCGCCCTGGACCGCCAGGAACCGCCCCGGACCGCCCGGGACCGCCCTGGACCGCCCGGGACTGCCCTGGACCGCCCGGGACCGCCCGGGACCGCCCCGGACCGCCCGGGACCGCACGGGACTGCCCGGGACCGCCCGGGACTGCCTGGGACCGCCCCGGACCGCCCGGGACTGCCCGGGACCGCCCCGGACAGCCCGGGACCGCCCAGGACCGCCCCGGACCGCCCGGGACCGCCCGGGAACGCCCGGGACTGCCCGGGACAGCCCGGGACCGCCCGGGACCGCCCGGGACCGCCCGGGACCGCCCGGGACAGCCACGGACCGCCCGGGACCGCCCGGGACCGCCCGGGACCGCCCGGGACCGCCCGGGCGTGCCACGGACCGCCCGGGACCGCCCGGGACCGCCCGGGACCGCCCGGGACCGCCCGGGACCGCCTGGGACCGCCCGGGACCGCCCGGGACCGCCCGGGTCCGCCCGGGACCGCCCGGGACCGCCCGGGACAGCCCCGGACCGCCCAGGACCGTTTGGGACCGCCCAGGCCCGCCCCAGACCGCCCGGGACCGCCTGGGACCGCCAGGGACCGCCCGGGCCCGCCCCAGACCGCCCGGGTCCGCCCGGGACCGCCCGCGACCACCCGGAACCGCCCGGGACCGACCGGGACCGCCCGGGACCGCCCGGGACCACCCCGGACCGCCCGGGACCGCCCGGGACCGCCCGGGACCGCCCGGGACCGCCCGGGACCGGCCGGGATCGCCCGGGACCGCCCGGGACCGCCCGGGACTGCCCCGGACCACCCGGGACCGCCCGGATCCGCCCGGGACCGCGCCGGACCGCCCGGGACCGCCCCGGACCGCCCGGGACCGCCCCGGACCGCCCTGTACCGCCCCGGACCGCCCGGGACCGCCCGGGACCGCCCCGGACCGCCCGGGACTGCCCGGGACCGCCCGAGACCGCCCGGGACCGCCCGGGACCGCCCGGGACCGCCCGGGATCGCCCGGGACCGCCCGGGATCGCCCGGGACCGCCCGGAACCGCCCCGGACCGCCCTGTACCGCCCCGGACCGCCCGGGACCGCCCGGGACCGCCCCGGACCGCCCGGGAACGCCCGGGAACGCCCGGGACTGCCCGGGACCGCCCGGGACCGCCCGGGACCGCCCGGGATCGCCCGGGACCGCCCGGGATCGCCCGGGACCGCCCGGGACCGCCCGGGACTGCCCCCGACCGCCCGAGACCGCCCCGGTCCGCCCGGGACCGCCCCGGACCGCCCGGGACCGCCCCGGACTGCCCGGGACCGCCCCGGACCGCGCGGGACCGCCCCGGACCGCCCGGGACCGCCCGGGACGGCCCCGGACCGCCCGGGACCGCCCGGGACCGCCCGGGACCGCCCGGGACCGCCCGGGACCGCCCGGGACCGCCACGGACCGCCCGGGACCGCCCGGGACCGCCCGGGACCGCCCGGGACCGCCCGGGACCGCCTGGGACCGCCCGGGACCGCCCCGGACCGCCCGGGACCGCCCCGGACCGCTCGGAACCGCCCCGGACCGCCCAGGACCGCCCTGGACCGCCCGGGACTGCCCTGGACCGCCCGGGACCACCCGGGACCGCCCCGGACTGCCCGGGACCGCCCGGGACCGCCCGGGACCGCCCGGGACCGCCCGGGACCGCCCGGGACTGCCCGGGAACGCCCGGGACTGCCTGGGACCGCCCCGGACCGCCCGGGACCGCCCGGGACCGACCCGGACAGCCCGGGACCGCCCGGGACCGCCCCGGACTACCCGGGATCGCCCGGGACCGCCCGGGACCGCCCGGGACCACCCGGGACCGCCCGGGACCGCCCGGGACCGCCCGGGACCGCCCGGGACCGCCACGGACCGCCCGGGACCGCCCGGGACCGCCTGGGACCGCCCGGGACCGCCCGGGACCGCCCGGGACCGCCGCGGACCGCCCGGGACCGCCTGGGACCGCCTGGGACCGCCCGGGACCGCCCGGGACCGCCCGGGACCGCCTGGGACTGCCCGGGACCGCCCGGGACCGCCCGGGTCCGCCCAGGACCGCCCGGGACCGCCCGGGACCGCCCCGGACCGCCCGGGACCGCCCGGGACCGCCCAGGCCCGCCCCAGACCGCCCGGGACCGGCTGGGACCGCCAGGGACCGCCCGGGCCCGCCCCAGACCGCCCGGGTCCGCCCGGGACCGCCCGCGACCACCTGGGACCGCCCGGGACCGACTGGGACCACCGGGGACCGCCCGGGACCACCCCGGACCGCCCGGGACCGCCCGGGACCGCCCGGGACCGCCCGGGACCGCCCGGGACCGCCCGGGATCGCCCGGGACCGCCCGGGACCGCCCGGGACTGCCCCGGACCACCCGGGACCGCCCCGATCCGCCCGGGACCGCGCCGGACCGCCCGGGACCGCCCCGGACCGCCCGGGACCGCCCCGGACCGCCCTGGACCGCCCCGGACCGCCCGGGACCGCCCGGGACCGCCCCGGACCGCCCGGGACCGCCCGGGACCGCCCAAGACCGCCCGGGACCGCCCGGGACCGCACGGGAACGCCCGGGACCGCCCGGGTCCGCCCAGGACCGCCCGGGACCGCCTGGGACCGCCCCGGACCACCCAGGACCGCCCGGGACCGCCCAGGCCCGCCCCAGACCGCCCGGGACAACCTGGAACCGCCAGGGACCGCCCGGGCCCACCCCAGACCGCCCGGGTCCGCCCGGGACCGCCCGCGACCACCCGGGACCGCCCGGGACTGACCGGGACCGCCCAGGACCGCCCGGGACCACCCCAGACCGCCCGGGACCGCCCGGGACCGCGCGGGACTGCCCCCGACCGCCCGAGACCGCCCCGGTCCGCCCGGGACCGCCCCGGACCGCCCGGGACCGCCCCGGACCGCTCGGAACCGCCCCGGACCGCCCGGGACCGCCCTGGACCGCCCGGGACTGCCCTGGACCGCCCGGGACCGCCCGGGACCGCCCCGGACTGCCCGGGACCGCCCGGGACCGCCCGGGACCGCCCGGGACCGCCCGGGACCGCCCAGGACTGCCCGGTAACGCCCGGGACTGCCTGGGACCGCCCCGGACCGCCCGGGACCGCCCGGGACCGACCCGGACAGCCCGGGACCGCCCGGGACCGCCCCGGACTACCCGGGATCGCCCGGGACCGCCCGGGACCGCCCGGGACCACCCGGGACCGCCCGGGACCGCCCGGGACCGCCCGGGACCGCCCGGGACCGCCACGGACCGCCCGGGACCGCCCGGGACCGCCTGGGACCGCCCGGGACCGCCCGGGACCGCCCGGGACCGCCGCGGACCGCCCGGGACCGCCTGGGACCGCCTGGGACCGCCCGGGACCGCCCGGGACAGCCCGGGACCGCCTGGGACTGCCCGGGACCGCCCGGGACCGCCCGGGTCCGCCCAGGACCGCCCGGGACCGCCCGGGACCGCCCCGGACCGCCCAGGACCGCCCGGGACCGCCCAGGCCCGCCCCAGACCGCCCGGGACCGGCTGGGACCGCCAGGGACCGCCCGGGCCCGCCCCAGACCGCCCGGGTCCGCCCGGGACCGCCCGCGACCACCTGGGACCGCCCGGGACCGACTGGAACCGCCCGGGACCGCCCGGGACCACCCCGGACCGCCCGGGACCGCCCGGGACCGCCCGGGACCGCCCGGGACCGCCCGGGATCGCCCGGGACCGCCCGGGACCGCCCGGGACTGCCCCGGACCACCCGGGACCGCCCCGATCCGCCCGGGACCGCGCCGGACCGCCCGGGACCGTCCCCGGACCGCCCGGGACCGCCCCGGACCGCCCTGGACCGCCCCGGACCGCCCGGGACCGCCCGGGACCGCCCCGGACCGCCCGGGACCGCCCGGGACCGCCCAAGACCGCCCGGGACCGCCCGGGACCGCACGGGAACGCCCGGGACCGCCCGGGTCCGCCCGGGACCGCCCGGGACCGCCCGGGACCGCCCCGGACCGCCCAGGACCGCCCGGGACCGCCCAGGCCGCCCCAGACCGCCCGGGACAACCTGGAACCGCCAGGGACCGCCCGGGCCCACCCCAGACCGCCCGGGTCCGCCCGGGACCGCCCGGGACCGCCCGGGACTGCCCCGGACCACCCGGGACCGCCCCGATCCGCCCGGGACCGCGCCGGACCGCCCGGGACCGCCCCGGACCGCCCGGGACCGCCCGGACCGCCCTGGACCGCCCCCGGACCGCCCGGGACCGCCCGGGACCGCCCCGGACCGCCCGGGACCGCCCGGGACCGCCCAAGACCGCCCGGGACCGCCCGGGACCGCACGGGAACGCCCGGGACCGCCCGGGTCCGCCCAGGACCGCCCGGGACCGCCTGGGACCGCCCCGGACCGCCCAGGACCGCCCGGGACCGCCCAGGCCCGCCCCAGACCGCCCGGGACAACCTGGAACCGCCAGGGACCGCCCGGGCCCACCCCAGACCGCCCGGGTCCGCCCGGGACCGCCCGCGACCACCCGGGACCGCCCGGGACTGACCGGGACCGCCCAGGACCGCCCGGGACCACCCCAGACCGCCCGGGACCGCCCGGGACCGCGCGGGACTGCCCCCGACCGCCCGAGACCGCCCCGGTCCGCCCGGGACCGACCCGGACCGCCCGGGACCGCCCCGGACCGCTCGGAACCGCCCCGGACCACCCGGGACCGCCCTGGACCGCCCGGGACTGCCCTGGACCGCCCGGGACCGCCCGGGACCGCCCCGGACTGCCCGGGACCGCCCGGGACCGCCCGGGACCGCCCGGGACCGCCCGGGACCGCCCAGGACTGCCCGGTAACGCCCGGGACTGCCTGGGACCGCCCCGGACCGCCCGGGACCGCCCGGGACCGACCCGGACAGCCCGGGACCGCCCGGGACCGCCCCGGACTACCCGGGATCGCCCGGGACCGCCCGGGACCGCCCGGGACCACCCGGGACCGCCCGGGACCGCCCGGGACCGCCCGGGACCGCCCGGGACCGCCACGGACCGCCTGGGACCGCCCGGGACCGCCTGGGACCGCCCGGGACCGCCCGGGACCGCCCGGGACCGCCGCGGACCGCCCGGGACCGCCTGGGACCGCCTGGGACCGCCCGGGACCGCCCGGGACAGCCCGGGACCGCCTGGGACTGCCCGGGACCGCCCGGGACCGCCCGGGTCCGCCCAGGACCGCCCGGGACCGCCCGGGACCGCCCCGGACCGCCCAGGACCGCCCGGGACCGCCCAGGCCCGCCCCAGACCGCCCGGGACCGGCTGGGACCGCCAGGGACCGCCCGGGCCCGCCCCAGACCGCCCTGGTCCGCCCGGGACCGCCCGCGACCACCTGGGACCGCCCGGGACCGACTGGAACCGCCCGGGACCGCCCGGGACCACCCCGGACCGCCCGGGACCGCCCGGGACCGCCCGGGACCGCCCGGGACCGCCCGGGACCGCCCGGGATCGCCCGGGACCGCCCGGGACCGCCCGGGACTGCCCCGGACCACCCGGGACCGCCCCGATCCGCCCGGGACCGCGCCGGACCGCCCGGGACCGCCCCGGACCGCCCGGGACCGCCCCGGACCGCCCTGGACCGCCCCGGACCGCCCGGGACCGCCCGGGACCGCCCCGGACCGCCCGGGACCGCCCGGGACCGCCCAAGACCGCCCGGGACCGCCCGGGACCGCACGGGAACGCCCGGGACCGCCCGGGTCCGCCCGGGACCGCCCGGGACCGCCCGGGACCGCCCCGGACCGCCCAGGACCGCCCGGGACCGCCCAGGCCCGCCCCAGACCGCCCGGGACAACCTGGAACCGCCAGGGACCGCCCGGGCCCACCCCAGACCGCCCGGGTCCGCCCGGGACCGCCCGCGACCACCCGGGACCGCCCGGGACTGACCGGGACCGCCCAGGACCGCCCGGGACCACCCCAGACCGCCCGGGACCGCCCGGGACCGCGCGGGACTGCCCCCGACCGCCCGAGACCGCCCCGGTCCGCCCGGGACCGCCCCGGACCGCCCGGGACCGCCCCGGACTGCCCGGGACCGCCCGGGACCGCCCCGGACCGCCCGGGACCGCCCGGGACGGCCCCGGACCGCACGGGACCGCCCGGGACCGCCCGGGACCGCCCGGGACCGCCCGGGACCGCCCGGGACCGCCCGGGACCGCCCGGGACCGCCCGGGACCGCCCGGGACCGCCCGGGACCGCCCGGGACCACCCCGGACCGCCCGGAACCGCCCCGGACCGCCCGGGACCGCCCTGGACCACCCGGGACTGCCCTGGACCGCCCGGGACCGCCCGGGACCGCCCCGGACTGCCCGGGACCGCCCGGGACCGCCCAGGACCGCCCGGGACCGCCCGGGACCGCCCGGGACTGCCCGGGAACGCCCGGGACTGCCTGGGACCGCCCCGGACCGCCCGGGACCGCCCGGGACCGCCCCGGACAGCCCGGCACCACCCGGGACCGCCCCGGACTACCCGCGATCGCCCGGAACCGCCCGGGACCACCCGGGACCGCCCGGCACCGCCCGGGACCGCCCGGGACCGCCCGGGACCGCCACGGACCGCCCGGGACCGCCCGGGACCGCCCGGGACCGCCCGGGACCGCCCGGGACCGCCCGGGACTGCCACGGACCGCCCGGGACCGCCCGGGACCGCCCGGGACCGCCCGGGACCGCCCGGGACCGCCCGGGACCGCCTGGGACTGCCCGGGACCGCCCGAAACCGCCCGGGTCCGCCCGGGACCGCCCGGGACCGCCCAGGACCGCCCCGGACCGCCCAGGACCGCCCGGGACCGCCCAGGCCCGCCCCAGACCGCCCGGGACCGGCTGGGACCGCCAGGGACCGCCCGGGCCCGCCCCAGACCGCCCGGGTCCGCCCGGGACCGCCCGCGACCACCTGGGACCGCCCGGGACCGACTGGGACCGCCCGGGACCGCCCGGGACCACCCCGGACCGCCCGGGACCGCCCGGGACCGCCCGGGACCGCCCGGGACCGCCCGGGACCGCCCGGGATCGCCCGGGGCCGCCCGGGACCGCCCGGGACTGCCCCGGACCACCCGGGACCGCCCCAATCCGCCCGGGACCGCGCCGGACCGCCCGGGACCGCCCCGGACCGCCCGGGACCGCCCCGGACCGCCCTGGACCGCCCCGGACCGCCCGGGACCGCCCAGGACCGCCCCGGACCGCCCGGGACCGCCCGGGACTGCCTGGGACCGCCCCGGACCGCCCGGGACCGCCCGGGACCGCCCCGGACAGCCCGGCACCACCCGGGACCGCCCCGGACTACCCGGGATCGCCCGGAACCGCCCGGGACCACCGGGACCGCCCGGCACCGCCCGGGACCGCCCGGGACCGCCCGGGACCGCCCGGGACCGCCACGGACCGCCCGGGACCGCCCGGGACCGCCCGGGACCGCCCGGGACCGCCCGGGACCGCCCGGGACCGCCCGGGACCGCCACGGACCGCCCGGGACCGCCCCGGGACCGCCCGGGACCGCCCGGGACCGCCCGGGACCGCCTGGGACTGCCCGGGACCGCCCGAAACCGCCCGGGTCCGCCCGGGACCGCCCGGGACCGCCCAGGACCGCCCCGGACCGCCCAGGACCGCCCGGGACCGCCCAGGCCCGCCCCAGACGCCCGGGACCGGCTGGGACCGCCAGGGACCGCCCGGGCCCGCCCCAGACCGCCCGGGTCCGCCCGGGACCGCCCGCGACCCACCTGGGACCGCCCGGGACCGACTGGGACCGCCCGGGACCGCCCGGGACCACCCCGGACCGCCCGGGACCGCCCGGGACCGCCCGGGACCGCCCGGGACCGCCCGGGACCGCCCGGGACCGCCCGGGATCGCCCGGGGCCGCCCGGGACCGCCCGGGACTGCCCCGGACCACCCGGGACCGCCCCAATCCGCCCGGGACCGCGCCGGACCGCCCGGGACCGCCCCGGACCGCCCCGCCCTGGACCGCCCCGCACCGCCCGGGACCGCCCGGGACCGCCCCGGACCGCCCGTGACCGCCCGGGACCGCCCAAGACCGCCCAGGACCGCCCGGGACAGCCCGGGAACGCCCGGGACCGCCCGGGTCCGCCCGGGACCGCCCGGGACCGCCCGGGACCGCCCCGGACCGCCCAGGACCGCCCGGGACCGCCCAGGCCCGCCCCAGACCGCCCGGGACCGCCTGGGACCGCCAGGGACCGCCCGGGCCCACCCCAGACCGCCCGGGTCCGCCCGGGACCGCCCGCGACCACCCGGGACCGCCCGGGATTGACCGGGACCGCCCAGGACCGCCCGGGACCACCCCAGACCGCCCGGGACCGCCCGGGACCGCGCGGGACTGCCCCCGACCGCCCGAGACCGCCCCGGTCCGCCCGGGACCGCCCCGGACCGCCCGGGACCGCCCCGGACCGCCCGGGACTGCCCCGGACCGCCCGGGACCGCCCCGGACCGCCCGGGACCGCCCGGGACGGCCCCGGACCGCACGGGACCGCCCGGGACCGCCCGGGACCGCCCGGGACCGCCCGGGACCGCCCGGGACCGCCCGGGACCGCCCGGGACCGCCCGGGACCGCCCCGGACCGCCCGGGACCACCCCGGACCGCCCGGAACCGCCCCGGACCGCCCGGGACCGCCCTGGACCACCCGGGACTGCCCTGGACCGCCCGGGACCGCCCGGGACCGCCCCGGACTGCCCGGGAACGCCCGGGACCGCCCAGGACCGCCCGGGACCGCCCGGGACCGCCCGGGACTGCCCGGGAACGCCCGGGACTGCCTGGGACCGCCCCGGACCGCCCGGGACCGCCCGGGACCGCCCCGGACAGCCCGGCACCACCCGGGACCGCCCCGGACTACCCGGGATCGCCCGGAACCGCCCGGGACCACCCGGGACCGCCCGGCACCGCCCGGGACCGCCCGGGACCGCCCGGGACCGCCACGGACCGCCCGGGACCGCCCGGGACCGCCCGGGACCGCCCGGGACCGCCCGGGACCGCCTGGGACTGCCCGGGACCGCCCAGAAACCGCCCGGGTCCGCCCGGGACCGCCCGGGACCGCCCAGGACCGCCCCGGACCGCCCAGGACCGCCCGGGACCGCCCAGGCCCGCCCCAGACCGCCCGGGACCGGCTGGGACCGCCAGGGACCGCCCGGGCCCGCCCCAGACCGCCCGGGTCCGCCCGGGACCGCCCGCGACCACCTGGGACCGCCCGGGACCGACTGGGACCGCCCGGGACCGCCCGGGACCACCCCGGACCGCCCGGGACCGCCCGGGACCGCCCGGGACCGCCCGGGACCGCCCGGGACCGCCCGGGATCGCCCGGGGCCGCCCGGGACCGCCCGGGACTGCCCCGGACCACCCGGGACTGCCCCAATCCGCCCGGGACCGCGCCGGACCACCCGGGACTGCCCCAATCCGCCCGGGACCGCCCCGGACCGCCCTGGACCGCCCCGGACCGCCCTGGACCGCCCCGGACCGCCCGGGACCGCCCGGGACCGCCCCGGACCGCCCGTGACCGCCCGGGACCGCCCAAGACCGCCCAGGACCGCCCGGGACAGCCCGGGAACGCCCGGGACCGCCCGGGTCCGCCCGGGACCGCCCGGGACCGCCCGGGACCGCCCCGGACCGCCCAGGACCGCCCGGGACCGCCCAGGCCCGCCCCAGACCGCCCGGGACCGCCTGGGACCGCCAGGGACCGCCCGGCCCGCCCCAGACCGCCCGGGTCCGCCCGGGACCGCCCGCGACCACCCGGGACCGCCCGGGATTGACCGGGACCGCCCAGGACCGCCCGGGACCACCCCAGACCGCCCGGGACCGCCCGGGACCGCGCGGGACTGCCCCCGACCGCCCGAGACCGCCCCGGTCCGCCCGGGACCGCCCGGGACCGCCCGGGACCGCCCGGGACTGCCCGGGACCGCCCAGGACTGCCTGGGACCGCCCTGGACCGCCGGGACCGCTCGAAACCGCCGCGGACAGCCCGGGACCGCCCGGGACCGCCCCGGACCGCCCGGGACCGCCCGGGAACGCCCGGGACTGCCTGGGACTGCCGGGACCGCCCGGGACCGCCCGGGACCGCCCGGGACCGCCCGGGACCGCCACGGACCGCCCGGGACCGCCCGGGACCGCCCGGGACCGCCCAAGACCGCCCGGGACCGCCTGGGACCGCCACGGACTGCCCGGGACCGCCCGGGACCGCCCGGGACCGCCCGGGGACCGCCCGGGACCGCCCGGGACCGCCCGGGACCGCCTGGGACCGCCCGGGTCCGCCCGGGACCGCCCGGGACCACCCGGGACCGCCCCGGACCGCCCAGGACCGCCCGGGACCGCCCAGGCCCGCCCCAGACCGCCCGGGACCGCTGGGACCGCCAGGGACTGCCCGGGCCCGCCCCAGACCGCCCGGGTCCGCCCGGGACCGCCCGCCCGCGACCACCGGGACCGCGGGACCGACCGGGACCGCCCGGGACCGCCCGGGACCACCCCGGACCGCCCGGGACCGCCCGGGACCGCCCGGGACCGCCCGGGACCGCCTGGGACCGCCCGGGATTGCCCGGGACCGCCCGGGACCACCGGGACTGCCCCGGACCACCCGGGACCACCCCGATCCGCCCGGGACCGCGCCGGACCGCCCGGGACCGCCCCGGACCGCCCGGGACCGCCCCGGACCGCCCTGGACCGCCCCGGACCGGCCGGACTGCCCGGGACCGCCCTGGACCGCCCGGGACCGCCCGGGACCGCCCGAGACCGCCCGGGACCGCCCGTGACCGCCCGGGAACGCCCGGGACTGCCCGGGACCGCCCGGGACCGCCCGGGACCGCCCGGGATCGCCCGGGACCGCCCGGGATCGCCCGGGACCGCCCGGGACCGCCCGGGACTGCCCACGACCGCCCGGGACCGCCCCGGTCAGCCCGGGACCGCCCCGGACCGCCCGGGACCGCCCCGGACTGCCCCGGACCGCCCCGGACCGCCCCGGACCGGCCGGGACTGCCCGGGACCGCCCTGGACCGCCCGGGACCGCCCGGGACCGCCCGAGACCGCCCGGGACCGCCCGTGACCGCCCGGGACGCCCGGGACTGCCCGGGACCGCCCGGGACCGCCCGGGACCGCCCGGGATCGCCCGGGACCGCCCGGGATCGCCCGGGACCGCCCGGGACCGCCCGGGACTGCCCACGACCGCCCGGGACCGCCCCGGTCAGCCCGGGACCGCCCCGGACCGCCCGGACCGCCCCGGACTGCCCCGGACCGCCCCGGACCGCCCGGGACCGCCCCGGACCGCCCGGGACCGCCCGGGACGGCCCCGGACCGCCCGGGACCGCCCAAGACCGCCCGGGACCGCGCGGGACCGCCCGGGACTGCCACGGACCGCCCGGGACCACCCGGGACCGCCCGGGACCGCCCAGGACCGCCCGGGACCGCCCGGGACCGCCCCGGACCGCCCGGGACCGCCCCGGACCGCCCGGAACCGCTCCGGACCGCCCGGGACCGCCCCGGACCGCCCGGTACTGCCCTGGACCGCCCGGGAACGCCCGGGACCGCCCCAGACTGCCCGGGACCGCCCGGGACCGCCCGGGACCGCCCAGGACCGCCCGGGACCGCCCGGGACTGCCCGGGAACGCCCCGGACTGCCTGGGACCGCCCCGGACCGCTCGGGACCGCCCGGGACCGCCCCGGACAGCCCGGGACTGCCCGGGACCGCCCCGGACTACCCGGGATCGCCCGGGACCGCCCGGGACCGCCCGGGACCACCCTGGACTGCCCGGGACCGCCCGGGACCGCCCCAGACCGCCCGTGACCGCCCGGGACCGCCCGGGACCGCCCGGGACCGCCCGGGACCGGCCCAGAATGCCCAGGACCGCCCGGACCGCCCGGGACCGCCCAGGTCCGCCGGGACCGCCCGGGACCGCCCGGGACCGCCCGGTACCGCCCTGGACCGCCCGGGACCGCCCTGGAACGCCCCGGACCACGCGGGACCGGCCTGGACCGCCCGGGACCGCCCCGGACCACCCCCGGACCGCCCGGGACCGCCCCGGAGCGCCCGGGACTGCCCCGGACCGCCCGGGACCGCCCCGGACCGCCCCGGACCGCCCTGGAACGCCCCGGACCACCCAGGACCGGCCTGGACCGCCCGGGACCGCCCCGGACCGCCCCGGACCGCTGGGGACCGCCCCGGACCGCCCGGGACTGCCCCGGACCGCCCGGGACCGCCCCGGACCGCCCGGGCACGCCCGGGACCGCCCGGGACCGCCACGGACCGCCCGGGACCGCCCGGGACCGCCCGGGACCGCCCGGGACCGCCCGGGACCGCCCGGGACCTCCCGGGACCGCCGGACCGCCCAGAACCGCCCCGGACCGCCTGGGACCGCTCCGGACCGCCCGGGACTGCTCTGACCACCCGGAACCGCCCGGGACTGCCCGGACCGCCCGGGACCGCCCGGGACCGCCCGGGACCGCCCGGGACCGCCCGGGACTGCCCGGGACCGCCCGGGACTGCCTGGGACCGCCCCGGACCGCCCGGGACCGCCCGGCACCGCCCCGGACAGCCCGGGACCGCCCGGGACTGCCCCGGACCACCCGGATCGCCCGGGACCGCCCGGGACCGCGCGGGACCGCCCGGGACCGCCCGGGACCGCCCGGGACCGTCCTGGACTGCACGGGACCGCCCGGGACCGCCCGGGACCGCCACGGACCGCCCGGGACCGCCCGGGACCGCCCGGGACCGCCCGGACCGCCCGGGACCGCCCCAGACCGCCCGGGACCGCCCCGGACCGCCAGGAACCGCCACGGACCGCCCGGGACCGCCCTGGACCGCCCGGGACTGCCCTGGACCGCCCGGGACCGCCCGGGACCGCCCCGGACCGCCCGGGACCGTCCGGGACCGCCCGGGACCGCCCGGACTGCCCGGGACCGCCCGGGACTGCCTGGGACCGCCCCGGACCGCCTGGGACCGGCCGGGACCGCCCCGGACCGCCCGGGACCGCCTGAGACCGCCCGGGACCGCCCGGGACCGCCCGGGAACGCCCGGGACCGCCCGGGACCGCCCGGGACCTCCCGGGATCGCCCGGGACCGCCCGGGATCGCCTGGGACCGCCCGGGACCGCCCGGGACTGCCCCCGACTGCCCAGGACCGCCCCGGTCCGCCCGGGACCGCCCCGGACCGCCCGGGACCGCCCCGGACTGCCCGGGACCGCCCCGGACCGCCCGGGACCGCCCCGGACTGCCCGGGACCGCCCGGGACGGCCCCGGACCGCCCGGGACCGCCCGGGACCGCCCAAGACCGCCCAGGACCGCCCGGAACCGCCCGAGACCGCCCGGGACCGCCCGGACCGCCCCGTACCGCCCGGGACCGCCCCGGACCGCCCGGGACCGCCCCGGACCGCCCGGGACCGCCCCGGACCGCCCGGGACCGCCCGGGACCGCCCGGGACCGCCACGGACCGCCCGGGACCGCCCGGGACCGTACGGGACCGCCCGGGACCGCCCGGGACCGCCCGGGACCGCCCCGGACCGCCCAGAACCGCCCCGGACCGCCCGGGACCGCTCCGGACCGCCCGGGACTGCCCTGGACCACCCGGGACCGCCCGGGACCGCCCCGGAACGCCCGGGACCGCCCGGGACCGCCCGGGACCGCCCGGGACCGCCCGGGACTGCCCGGGACCGCCCGGGACTGCCTGGGACCGCCCCGGACCGCCCGGGACCGCCCGGCACCGCCCCGGACAGCCCGGGACCGCCCGGGACCGCCCCGGACCACCCGGGATCGCCCGGGACCGCCCGGGACCGCCCGGGACCGCCCGGGACCGCCCGGGACCGCCCGGGACCGCCCGGGACCGCCCGGACCGCCCGGGACCGCCCGGGACCGCCCGGGACCGCCACGGACCGCCCGGCGCCCGGGACCCCCGGGACCGCCCGGGACCGCCCGGGGACCGCCCGGACTCGCCCCAGACCGCCCAGGACCGCCCCGGACCGCCAGGAACCGCACGGACCGCCCGGGACCGCCCGGGACCGCCCCAGACCGCCCGTGACCGCCCGGGACCGCCCGGGACCGCCCGGGACCGCCCGGGACCGGCCCAGAATGCCCAGGACCGCCCCGGACCGCCCGGGACCCGCCCCAGGTCCGCCCGGGACCGCCCGGGACCGCCCGGGGACCGCCCGGTACCGCCCTGGACCGCCCGGGACCGCCCTGGAACGCCCCGGACCACCCGGGACCGGCCTGGACCGCCCGGGACCGCCCCGGACCACCCCGGACCGCCCGGGACCGCTCCGGAGCGCCCGGGACTGCCCCGGACCGCCCGGGACCGCCCCGGACCGCCCCGGACCGCCCTGGAACGCCCCGGACCACCCAGGACCGGCCTGGACCGCCCGGGACCGCCCCGGACCCGCCCCGGACCGCCCGGGACCGCCCGGACCGCCCGGGACTGCCCGGACCGCCCGGGACCGCCCCGGACCGCCCGGGCACGCCCGGGACCGCCCGGGACCGCCACGGACCGCCCGGGACCGCCCGGGACCGCCCGGGACCGCCCGGGACCGCCCGGGACCGCCCGGGACCTCCCGGGACCGCCCCGGACCGCCCAGAACCGCCCCGGACCGCCCGGGACCGCTCCGGACCGCCCGGGACTGCTCTGGACCACCCGGGACCGCCCTGGACTGCCCCGGACCGCCCGGGACCGCCCGGGGACCGCCCGGGACCGCCCGGGACCGCCCGGGACTGCCCGGGACCGCCCGGGACTGCCTGGGACCGCCCCGGACCGCCCGGGACCGCCCGGCACCGCCCCGGACAGCCCGGGACCGCCCGGGATTGCCCCGGACCACCCGGGATCGCCCGGGACCGCCCGGGACCGCGCGGGCCCGCCCGGGACCGCCCGGGACCGCCCGGGACCGTCCTGGACCGCCCGTGACCGCCCGGGACCGCCCGGGACCGCCACGGACCGCCCGGGACCGCCCGGGACCGCCCGGGACCGCCCCAGACCGCCCGGGACCGCCCCGGACCGCCAGGAACCGCCACGGACCGCCCGGGACCGCCCTGGACCGCCCGGGACTGCCCTGGACCGCCCGGGACCGCCCGGGACCGCCCCGGACCGCCCGGGACCGCCCGGGGACCGCCCGGGACCGCCCGGGACTGCCCGGGACCGCCCGGGACTGCCTGGGACCGCCCCGGACCGCCTGGGACCGCCCGGGACCGCCCCGGACCGCCCGGGACCGCCTGAGACCGCCCGGGACCGCCCGGGACCGCCCGGGAACGCCCGGGACCGCCCGGGACTGCCCGGGACCGCCCGGGATCGCCCGGGACCGCCCGGGATCGCCTGGGACCGCACGGGACCGCCCGGGACTGCCCCCGACTGCCCGGGACCGCCCCGGTCCGCCCGGGACCGCCCCGGACCGCCCGGGACCGCCCCGGACTGCCCGGGACCGCCCCGGAACGCCCGGGGACCGCCCGGACTGCCCGGGACCGCCCGGGACAGCCCCGGACCGCACGGGACCGCCCGGGACCGCCCGAGACCGCCCAGGACCGCCGGGACCGCCCGAGACCGCCCGGGACCGCCCCGGACCGCCCCGTACCGCCCGGGACCGCCCCGGACCGCCCGGGACCGCCCCGGACCGCCCGGGACCGCCCCGGCCGCCCGGGACCGCCCGGGACCGCCCGGGACCGCCACGGACCGCCCGGGACCGCCCGGGACCGCACGGGACCGCCCGGGACCGCCCGGGACCGCCCGGGACCGCCCCGGACCGCCCAGAACCGCCCCGGACCGCCCGGGACCGCTCCGGACCGCCCGGGACTGCCCTGGACCACCCGGGACCGCCCGGGACCGCCCCAGAACTCCCGGGACCGCCCGGGACCGCCCGGGACCGCCCGGGACCGCCCGGGACTGCCCGGGACCGCCCGGGACTGCCTGGGACCGCCCCGGACCGCCCGGGACCGCCCGGCACCGCCCCGGACAGCCCGGGACCGCCCGGGACCGCCCCGGACCACCCGGGATCGCGCGGGACCGCCCGGGACCGCCCGGGACCGCCCGGGACCGCCCGGGACCGCCCGGGACCGCCCCGGACCGCCCGGGACCGCCCGGGACCGCACGGGACCGCCACGGACCGCCCGGGACCGCCCGGGACCGCCCGGGACCGCCCGGGACCGCCCGGGACCGCCCCAGACCGCCCAGGACCGCCCCGGACCGCCAGGAACCGCCACGGACCGCCGGGACCGCCCTGGACCGCCCGGGACTGCCCTGGACCGCCCGGGACCGCCCGGGACCGCCCCGGACCGCCCGGGACCGCCCGGGACCGCCCGGGCAGTCGCCCGCGACTGCCCGGGACCGCCCAGGACTGCCTGGGACCGCCCCGGACCGCCCGGGACCGCCCGGGACCGCCCCGGACCGCCCGGGACCGCTTGAGACCACCCGGGACCGCCCGGGACCGCCCGGGAACGCCCGGGACTGCCCGGGACCGCCCGGGACCGCCCGGGACCGCCCGGGATCGCCCGGGACCGCCCAGGATCGCCCGGGACCGCCCGGGACCGCCCGGGACCGCCCCCGACCGCCCGGGACCGCCCCGGTCCGCCCAGGACCGCCCCAGACCGCCCGGGACCGCCCCGGACTGCCCGGGACCGCCCCGGACCGCCCGGGACCGCCCCGGACCGCCCGGGACCGCCCGGGACGGCCCCAAACCGCCCGGGACCGCCCGGGACCGCCCAAGACCGCCCAGGACCGCCCGGGACCGCCTGGGACCGCCCGGGACCGCCCGGGACCGCCACGGACCGCCCGGGACCGCCCGGGACCGCCCGGGACCGCCCGGGACCGCCCGGGACCACCCGGGACCGCCCGGGACTGCCCGGACCGCCCGGGACCGCCCCGGACCGCCCGGAACCGCCCCGGACCGCCCGGGACCGCCCCGGTCCGCCCGGGACTGCCCTGGACCGCCCGGGACCGCCCGGGACCGCCCCTGACTGCCCGGGACCGCCCAGGACCGCCCGGGACCTGCCCGGGACCACCCGGGACCGCCCGGGACCGCCCGGGAATGCCCGGGACTGCCTGGGACCGCCCCGGACCGCCCGGGACCGCCCGGGACCGCCCTGGACAGCCCGGGACCGGCCGGGACCGCCCCGGACCACCCGGGATCGCCCGGGACCGCCCGGGACCGCCCGGGACCACCCGGGACCGCCCGGGACCGCCCGGGACCGCCCCAGACCGCCCCAGACCGCCCGGGACCGCCCGGGACCGCCCGGGACCGTCCGGGACCGCCCAGAACCGGCCCAGACCGCCGGGACCGCCCCGGGACCGCCCGGGACCGCCCCGGACCGCCCGGGACCGCCCGGGTCCGCCCGGGACCGCCCGGGACTGCCCGGGACCGCCCGATACCGCCCTGGACCGCCCGGGACCGCCCGGGACCGCCCGGACCGCCCGGGACTGCCCGGGACCGCCGGGACTGCCTGGGACCGCCCCGGACCGCCCGGGACCGCCCGGCACCGCCCCGGACAGCCCGGGACCGCCCTGGATTGCCCCGGACCACCCGGGATCGCCCGGGACCGCCCGGGACCGCGCGGGCCCGCCCGGGACCGCCCGGGAGCCGCCCGGGACCGTCCTGGACCGCCCGGGACCGCCCGGGACCGCCCGGGACCGCCACGGACCGCCCGGGACCGCCCGGGACCGCCCGGGACCGCCCCAGACCGCCCGGGACCGCCCCGGACCGCCAGGAACCGCCACGGACCGCCCGGGACCGCCCTGGACCGCCCGGGACTGCCCTGGACCGCCCGGGACCGCCCGGGACCGCCCCGGACCGCCCGGGACCGCCCGGGACCGCCCGGGACCGCCCGGGACTGCCCGGGACCGCCCGGGACTGCCTGGGACCGCCCCGGACCGCCTGGGACCGCCCGGGACCGCCCCGGACCGCCCGGGACCGCCTGAGACCGCCCGGGACCGCCCGGGACCGCCCGGGAACGCCCGGGACCGCCCGGGACTGCCCGGGACCGCCCGGGATCGCCCGGGACCGCCCGGGATCGCCTGGGACCGCACGGGACCGCCCGGGACTGCCCCCGACTGCCCGGACCGCCCCGGTCCGCCCGGGACCGCCCCGACCGCCCGGGACCGCCCCGGACTGCCCGGGACCGCCCCGGATCGCCCGGGACCGCCCCGGACTGCCCGGGACCGCCCGGGACAGCCCGGACCGCACGGGACCGCCCGGGACCGCCCGAGACCGCCCAGGACCGCCCGGGACCGCCCGAGACCGCCCGGGACCGCCCCGGACCGCCCCGTACCGCCCGGGACCGCCCCGGACCGCCCGGGACCGCCCGGACCGCCCGGGACCGCCCGGACCGCCCGGGACCGCCCGGGACCGCCCGGGACCGCCACGGACCGCCCGGGACCGCCCGGGACCGCACGGGACCGCCCGGGACCGCCCGGGACCGCCCGGGACCGCCCCGGACCGCCCAGAACCGCCCCGGACCGCCCGGGACCGCTCCGGACCGCCGGGACTGCCCAGGACCACCCGGGACCGCCCGGGACCGCCCCGGAACTCCCGGGACCGCCCGGGACCGCCCGGGACCGCCCGGGACCGCCCGGGACTGCCCGGGACCGCCCGGGACTGCCTGGGACCGCCCCGGACCGCCCGGGACCGCCCGGCACCGCCCCGGACAGCCCGGGACCGCCCGGACCGCCCCGGACCACCCGGGATCGCGCGGGACCGCCCGGGACCGCCCGGGACCGCCCGGGACCCGCCCGGGACCGCCCGGGACCGCCCCGGACCGCCCGGGACCGCCCGGGACCGCGCGGGACCGCCACGGACCGCCCGGGACCGCCCGGGACCGCCCGGGACCGCCCGGGACCGCCCGGGACCGCCCCAGACCGCCCAGGACCGCCCCGGACCGCCAGGAACCGCCACGGACCGCCCGGGACCGCCCTGGACCGCCCGGGACTGCCCTGGACCGCCCGGGACCGCCCGGGACCGCCCCGGACCGCCCGGGACCGCCCGGGACCGCCCGGGCAGTCGCCCGCGACTGCCCGGGACCGCCCAGGACTGCCTGGGACCGCCCCGGACCGCCCGGGACCGCCCGGGACCGCCCCGGACCGCCCGGGACCGCTTGAGACCACCCGGGACCGCCCGGGACCGCCCGGGAACGCCCGGGACTGCCCGGGACCGCCCGGGACCGCCCGGGACCGCCCGGGATCGCCCGGGACCGCCCAGGATCGCCCGGGACCGCCCGGGACCGCCCGGGACCGCCCCCGACCGCCCGGGACCGCCCCGGTCCGCCCAGGACCGCCCCAGACCGCCCGGGACCGCCCCGGACTGCCCGGGACCGCCCCGGACCGCCCGGGACCGCCCCGGACCGCCCGGGACCGCCCGGGACGGCCCCAAACCGCCCGGGACCGCCCGGGACCGCCCGAGACCGCCCAGGACCGCCCGGGACCGCCTGGGACCGCCCGGGACCGCCCGGGACCGCCACGGACCGCCCGGGACCGCCCGGGACCGCCCGGGACCGCCCGGGACCGCCCGGGACCACCCGGGACCGCCCGGGACTGCCCCGGACCGCCCGGGACCGCCCCGGACCGCCCGGAACCGCCCCGGACCGCCCGGGACCGCCCCGGTCCGCCCGGGACTGCCCTGGACCGCCCGGGACCGCCCGGGACCGCCCCTGACTGCCCGGGACCGCCCAGGACCGCCCGGGACTGCCCGGGACCACCCGGGACCGCCCGGGACCGCCCGGGAATGCCCGGGACTGCCTGGGACCGCCCCGGACCGCCCGGGACCGCCCGGGACCGCCCTGGACAGCCCGGGACCGGCCGGGACCGCCCCGGACCACCCGGGATCGCCCGGGACCGCCCGGGACCGCCCGGGACCACCCGGGACCGCCCGGACCGCCCGGGACCGCCCCAGACCGCCCCAGACCGCCCGGGACCGCCCGGGACCGCCCGGGACCGTCCAGGACCGCCCAGAACCGGCCCAGACCGCCGGGACCGCCCGGACCGCCCGGGACCGCCCCGGACCGCCCGGGACCGCCCGGGTCCGCCCGGGACCGCCCGGGACTGCCCGGGACCGCCCGATACCGCCCTGGACCGCCCGGGACCGCACTGGAACGCCCCGGACCACCCGGGACCGGCCTGGACCGCCCGGCACCGCCCCGGACAGCCCGGGGCAGCCCGGGACCGCCCGGACCGCCCGGGACCGCCCCGGACCGCCCGGGACCGCCCGGGTCCGCCCGGGACCGCCCGGGACTGCCCGGGACCGCCCGATACCGCCCTGGACCGCCCGGGACCGCACTGGAACGCCCCGGACCACCCGGGACCGGCCTGGACCGCCCGGCACCGCCCCGGACAGCCCGGGACAGCCCGGGACCGCCCCGGACCACCCGGGATCGCCCGGGACCGCCCGGGACCGCCCGGGACCGCCCGGGACCGCCCGGGACCGCCCGGGACCGCCCCGGACCGCCCGGGACCGCCCGGGACCGCCCGGGACCGCCACGGACCGCCCGGGACCGCCCGGGACCGCCCGGGACCACCCGGGACCGCCCGGGACCGCCCCAGACCGCCCAGGACCGCCCCGGACCGCAAGGAACCGCCACGGACCGCCCGGGACCGCCCTGGACCGCCCGGGACTGCCCTGGACCGCCCGGGACCGCCCCGGGACCGCCCCGGACCGCCCTGGACCGCCCGGGACCGCCCGGGACCGCCCGCGACTGCCCGGGACCGCCCGGGACTGCCTGGGACCGCCCCGGACCGCCCGGGACCGCCCGGGACCGCCCCGGACCGCCCGGGAACGCCCTGGACTGCCCGGGACCGCCCGGGACTGCCCGGGACCGCCCGGGATCGCACGGGACCGCCCGGGATCGCCCGGCACCACCCGGGACCGCCCGAGACTGCCCCCGACCGCCCGGGACCGCCCCGGTCCGCCCGGGACCGCCCCGGACCGCCCGGGACCGCCCCGGACTGCCCGGGACCGCCCCGGACCGCCCGGGACCGCCCCGGACCGCCCGGGACCGCCCGGGATGGCCCCAAACCGCCCGGGACCGCCCGGGACCGCCCGAGACCGCCCAGGACCGCCCGGGACCGCCCGGGACCGCCGGGACCGCCCGGGACCGCCCGGAACCGCCACGGACCGCCCGGGACCGCCGGGACCGCACGGGACCGCCCGGGACCGCCCGGGACCACCCGGGACCGCCCGGGACTGCCCCGGACCGCCCGGGACCGCCCCGGACCGCCCGGAAACCGCCCCGGACCGCCCGGGACCGCCCCGGTCCGCCCGGGACTGCCCTGGACCGCCCGGGACCGCCCGGGACCGCCCCGGACTGCCCGGGACCGCCCGGGACCGCCCGGGACCGCCCGGGACCGCCCGGGACCGCCCGGGACCGCCCTGGAACGCCCGGGACTGCCTGGGACCGCCCCGGACCGCCCGGGACCGCCCGGGACCGCCCTGGACAGCCCGGGACCGGCCGGAACCGCCCCGGACCACCCGGGATCGCCCGGGACCGCCCGGGACCGCCCGGGACCACCCGGGACTGCCCGGGACCGCCCGGGACCGGCCCAGACCGCCCGGGACCGCCCCGGACCGCCCGGGACCGCCCCGGACCGCCCGGGACCGCCCGGGTCCGCCTGGGACCGCCCGGGACCGCCCGGGACCGCCCGGTACCGCCCTGGACCGCCCGGGACCGCACTGGAACGCCCCGGACCACCCGGGACCGGCCCAGACCGCCCGGACCGCCCGGGACCGCCCGGGACCGCCCGGGACCGCCCGGGACCGCCCCGGACCGCCCGGGACCGCCCGGGACCGCGCGGGGACCGCCACGGACCGCCCGGGACCGCCCGGGACCGCCCGGGACCGCCCGGACCGCCCCAGACCGCCCAGGACCGCCCCGGACCGCCAGGAACCGCCACGGACCGCCCGGGACCGCCCTGGACCGCCCGGGGACTGCCCTGGACCGCCCGGGACCGCCCGGGACCGCCCCGGACCGCCCGGGACCGCCCGGGACCGCCCGGGCAGTCGCCCGCGACTGCCCGGGACCGCCCAGGACTGCCTGGGACCGCCCCGGACCGCCCGGGACCGCCCGGGACCGCCCCGGACCGCCCGGGACCGCTTGAGACCACCCGGGACCGCCCGGGACCGCCCGGGAACGCCCGGGACTGCCCGGGACCGCCCGGGACCGCCCGGGACCGCCCGGGATCGCCCGGGACCGCCCAGATCGCCCGGGACCGCCCGGGACCGCCCGGGACCGCCCCCGACCGCCCGGGACCGCCCCGGTCCGCCCAGGACCGCCCCAGACCGCCCGGGACCGCCCCGGACTGCCCGGGACCGCCCCGGACCCGCCCGGGACCGCCCCGGACCGCCCGGGACCGCCCGGGACGGCCCCAAACCGCCCGGACCGCCCGGGACCGCCCGAGACCGCCCAGGACCGCCCGGGACCGCCTGGGACCGCCCGGGACCGCCCGGGACCGCCACGGACCGCCCGGGACCGCCCGGGACCGCCCGGGACCGCCCGGGACCGCCCGGGACCACCCGGGACCGCCCGGGACTGCCCCGGACCGCCCGGGACCGCCCCGGACCGCCCGGAACCGCCCCGGACCGCCCGGGACCGCCCCGGTCCGCCCGGGACTGCCCTGGACCGCCCGGGACCGCCCGGGACCGCCCCTGACTGCCCGGGACCGCCCAGGACCGCCCGGGACTGCCCGGACCACCCGGGACCGCCCGGGACCGCCCGGGAATGCCCGGGACTGCCTGGGACCGCCCCGGACCGCCCGGGACCGCCCGGGACCGCCCTGGACAGCCCGGGACCGGCCCGGGACCGCCCCGGACCACCCGGGATCGCCCGGGACCGCCCGGACCGCCCGGGACCACCCGGGACCGCCCAGGACCGCCCGGGACCGCCCCAGACCGCCCCAGACCGCCGGGACCGCCCGGGACCGCCCGGGACCGTCCGGGACCGCCCAGAACCGGCCCAGACCGCCCGGGACCGCCCCGGACCGCCCGGGACCGCCCCGGACCGCCCGGGACCGCCCGGGTCCGCCCGGGACCGCCCGGGACTGCCCGGGACCGCCCGATACCGCCCTGGACCGCCCGGGACCGCACTGGAACGGCCCGGACCACCCGGGACCGGCCTGGACCGCCCGGCACCGCCCCGGACAGCCCGGGGCAGCCCGGGACCGCCCCGGACCGCCCGGGACCGCCCCGGACCGCCCGGGACCGCCCGGGTCCGCCCGGGACCGCCCGGGACTGCCCGGGACCGCCCGATACCGCCCTGGACCGCCGGGACCGCACTGGAACGCCCCGGACCACCCGGGACCGGCCTGGACCGCCCGGCACCGCCCCGGACAGCCCGGGACAGCCCGGGACCGCCCCGGACCACCCGGGATCGCCCGGGACCGCCCGGGACCGCCCGGGACCGCCCGGGACCGCCCGGGACCGCCCGGGACCGCCCGGACCGCCCGGGACCGCCCGGGACCGCCCGGGACCGCCACGGACCGCCCGGGACCGCCCGGGACCGCCCGGGACCACCCGGGACCGCCCGGGACCGCCCCAGACCGCCCAGGACCGCCCCGGACCGCAAGGAACCGCCACGGACCGCCCGGGACCGCCCTGGACCGCCCGGGACTGCCCTGGACCGCCCGGGACCGCCCGGACGCCCCGGACCGCCCGGGACCGCCCGGGACCGCCCGGGACCGCCCGCGACTGCCCGGGACCGCCCGGGACTGCCTGGGACCGCCCCGGACCGCCCGGGACCGCCCGGGACCGCCCCGGACCGCCCGGGAACGCCCGGGACTGCCCGGGACCGCCCGGGACTGCCCGGGACCGCCCGGGATCGCACGGGACCGCCCGGGATCGCCCGGGACCGCCCGGGACCGCCCGAGACTGCCCCCGACCGCCCGGGACCGCCCCGGTCCGCCGGGACCGCCCCGGACCGCCCGGGACCGCCCCGGACTGCCCTGGACCGCCCCGGACCGCCCGGGACCGCCCCGGACCGCCCGGGACCGCCCGGGATGGCCCCAAACCGCCCGGGACCGCCCGGGACCGCCCGAGACCGCCAGGACCGCCCGGGACCGCCCGGGACCGCCCGGGACCGCCCGGGACCGCCCGGAACCGCCACGGACCGCCCGGGACCGCCGGGACCGCACGGGACCGCCCGGGACCGCCCGGGACCACCCGGGACCGCCCGGGACTGCCCCGGACCGCCCGGGACCGCCCCGGACCGCCCGGAACCGCCCCGGACCGCCCGGGACCGCCCCGGTCCGCCCGGGACTGCCCTGGACCGCCCGGACCGCCCGGGACCGCCCCGGACTGCCCGGGACCGCCCGGGACCGCCCGGGACCGCCCGGACCGCCCGGGACCGCCCGGGACCGCCCTGGAACGCCCGGGACTGCCTGGGACCGCCCCGGACCGCCCGGGACCGCCCGGGACCGCCCTGGACAGCCCGGGACCGGCCGGAACCGCCCCGGACCACCCGGGATCGCCCGGGACCGCCCGGGACCGCCCGGGACCACCCGGGACTGCCCGGGACCGCCCGGGACCGGCCCAGACCGCCCGGGACCGCCCCGGACCGCCCGGGACCGCCCCGGACCGCCCGGGACCGCCCGGGTCCGCCTGGGACCGCCCGGGACCGCCCGGGACCGCCCGGTACCGCCCTGGACCGCCCGGGACCGCACTGGAACGCCCCGGACCACCCGGGACCGGCCTGGACCGCCCGGGACCGCCCCGGACCGCCCCGGACCGCCCGGGACCGCCCCGGACCGCCCGGGACTGCCCCGGACCGCCCGGGACCGCCCCGGACCGCCCCGGACCGCCCTGGAACGCCCCGGACCACCCGGGACCGGCCTGGACCGCCCGGGACCGCCCCGGACCGCCCCAGACCGCCCGGGACCGCCCCGGACCGCCCAAGACCGCCCCGGACCGCCCGGGACCGCCCCGGACCGACCGGGACCGCCCGGGACCACCCGGGACCGCCACGGACCGCCCGGGACCACCCGGAACCGCCCGGGACCGCCCGGGACCGCCCGGGACCGCCCGGGACCGCCCGGGACCGCCCCGGACCGCCCAGAACCGCCCAGACCGCCCGGGACCGCTCCGGACCGCCCGGGACTGCCCTGGACCACCCGGGACCGCCGGGACCGCCCTGGACCGCCCGGGACCGCCCGGGATCCGCCCGGGACCGCCCGGGACCGCCCGGGACTGCCCGGGACCGCCCGGGACTGCCTGGGACCGCCCGGGACCGCCCAGGACCGCCCGGGACCGCCCCGAACCGCCCGGAACCGCCCCGGACCGCCCGGGACCGCTCCGGACCGCCCGGGACTGCCCTGGACCACCCGGGACCGCCCGGGACCGCCCCGGACCGCCCGGGACCGCCCGGGACCGCCCGGGACCGCCCGGGACCGCCCGAGACTGCCCGGGACCGCCCGGGACTGCCTGGGACCGCCCCGAACCGCCCGGGACCGCCCAGCACCGCCCCGGACAGCCCGGGACCGCCCAGGACCGCCCCGGACCACCCGGGATCGCCCGGGACCGCCCGGGACCGCCCGGGACCACCCGGGACCGCCCGGGACTGCCCGGGACCGCCCCGGACCGCCCGGACCGCCCGGGACCGCCCGGGACCGCCACGGACCGCCCGGGACCGCCCGGGACCGCCACGGACGCCCGGGACCGCCGGGACCGCCCGGGACCGCCCGGGACCGCCCGGGACCGCCTGGGACCGCCTGGGGACCGCCCGGGACCGCCCGGGACCGCCCGGGTCCGCCCGGGACCGCCCGGGACCGCCCGGGACCGCCCCGGACCGCCCAGGACCGTTCGGGACCGCCCAGGCCCGCCCCAGACCGCCCGGGACCGCCTGGGACCGCCAGGGACCGCCCGGGCCCGCCCCAGACCGCCCAGGTCCGCCCCGGGACCGCCCGCGACCACCCGGAACCGCCCGGGACCGACCGGACCGCCCGGGACCGCCCGGGACCACCCCGGACCGCCCGGGACCGCCCGGGACCGCCCGGGACCGCCCGGGATCGCCCGGGACCGCCCGGGACCGCCCGGGACTGCCCCGGACCACCCGGGACCGCCCCGATCCGCCCGGGACCGCGCCGGACCGCCCGGGACCGCCCCGGACCGCCCGGGACCGCCCCGGACCGCCCTGTACCGCCCCGGACCGCCCGGGACCGCCCGGGACCGCCCCGGACCGCCCGGGACTGCCCGGGACCGCCCGAGACCGCCCGGGACCGCCCGGGACCGCCCGGGACCGCCCGGGATCGCCCGGGACCGCCCGGGATCGCCCGGGACCGCCCTGTACCGCCCCGGACCGCCCGGGACCGCCCGGGACCGCCCCGGACCGCCCGGGACTGCCCGGGAACGCCCGGGACTGCCCGAGACCGCCCGGGACCGCCCGGGACCGCCCGGGATTGCCCGGGACCGCCCGGGATCGCCCGGGACTGCCCGGGACCGCCCGGGATTGCCCGGGACCACCCGGGACTGCCCGGGACCGCCCGGGACCGCCCCAGACCGCCCCAGACCGCCCGGGACCGCCCGGGACCGCCCGGGACCGCCCGGGACCGCCCGGGACCGGCCCAGACCGCCCGGGACCGCCCCGGACCGCCCGGGACCGCCCCGGACCGCCCGGGACCGCCCGGGTCCGCCTGGGACCGCCCGGGACCGCCCGGGACCGCCCGGTACCGCCCTGGACCGCCCGGGACCGCACTGGAACGCCCCGGACCACCCGGGACCGGCCTGGACCGCCCGGGACCGCCCCGGACCGCCCCGGACCGCCCGGGACCGCCCCGGACCGCCCGGGACTGCCCCGGACCGCCCGGGACCGCCCCGGACCGCCCCGGACCGCCCTGGAACGCCCCGGACCACCCGGACCGGCCTGGACCGCCCGGGACCGCCACGGACCGCCCCGGACCGCCCCGGGACCGCCCCGGACCGCCCAAGACCGCCCCGAAACCGCCCGGGACCGTCCCGGACCGCCCGGGACCGCCCGGGACCACCCGGGACCGCCACGACCACCCGGGACCACCCGGAACCGCCCGGGACCGCCCGGGGACCGCCCGGGACCGCCCGGGACCGCCCGGGACCGCCCGGGACCGCCCCGGACCGCCCAGAACCGCCCCGGACCGCCCGGGACCGCTCCGGACCGCCCGGACTGCCCTGGACCAGACCGCCCTGGACCGCCCGGGACCGCCCGGGATCGCCCGGGACCGCCCGGGACCGCCCGGGACTGCCCGGGACCGCCCGGGACTGCCTGGGACCGCCCGGGACCGCCCGGGACCGCCCCGGATCGCCCAGGACCGTTCGGGACCGCCCAGGCCCGCCCCAGACCGCCCGGGACCGCCTGGGACCGCCAGGGACCGCCCGGGCCCGCCCCAGACCGCCCGGGTCCGCCCGGGACCGCCCGCAACCACCCGGAACCGCCCGGGACCGACCGGGACCGCCCGGGACCGCCCGGGACCACCCCGGACCGCCCGGGACCGCCCGGGACCGCCCGGGACCGCCCGGGATCGCCCGGGACCGCCCGGGACCGCCCGGGACTGCCCCGGACCACCCGGGACCGCCCCGATCCGCCCGGGACCGCCCCAGACCGCCCGGGACCGCTCCGGACCGCCCGGACTGCCCTGGACCACCCGGGACCGCCCGGGACCGCCCTGGACCGCCCGGGACCGCCCGGGATCGCCCGGGACCGCCCGGGACCGCCCGGGACTGCCCGGGACCGCCCGGGACTGCCTGGACCGCCCGGGACCGCCCAGGACCGCCCGGGACCGCCCCGAACCGCCCGGAACCGCCCCGGACCGCCCGGGACCGCTCCGGACCGCCCGGGACTGCCCTGGACCACCCCCGCGGACCGCCCGGGACCGCCCCGGGACCGCCCGGGGACCGCCCGGGACCGCCCGGGACCGCCCGGGACCGCCCGAGACTGCCCGGGACCGCCCGGGACTGCCTGGGACCGCCCCGAACCGCCCGGGACCGCCCAGCACCGCCCCGGACAGCCCGGGACCGCCCAGGACCGCCCCGGACCACCCGGGATCGCCCGGGACCGCCCGGGACCGCCCGGGGACCACCCGGGACCGCCCGGGAC
Source organism: Petromyzon marinus (assembly GCF_048934315.1). NCBI lineage: Eukaryota > Metazoa > Chordata > Hyperoartia > Petromyzontiformes > Petromyzontidae > Petromyzon > Petromyzon marinus. Next base: position 715 of record NW_027422703.1, on the reverse strand, counting down.
TGCCCGGGACCCCCGGACCGCCCGGGACCGCCCGGGACCGCCCGGGACCGCCACGGACCGCCCGGGGACCGCCCGGAACCGCCCGGGACCGCCCGGGACCGCCCGGGACCGCCTGGACCGCCTGGACGCCCGGGACCGCCCGGGACCGCCCGGGTCCGCCCGGGACCGCCCGGGACCGCCCGGGACCGCCCCGGGACCGCCCAGGACCGTTCGGGACCGCCCAGGCCCGCCCCAGACCGCCCGGGGACCGCCTGGGACCGCCAGGGACCGCCCGGGCCCGCCCCAGACCGCCCAGGTCGCCCGGGACCGCCCGCGACCACCCGGAACCGCCCGGGACCGACCGGGACCGCCCGGGACCGCCCGGGACCACCCCGGACCGCCCGGGACCGCCCGGGACCGCCCGGGACCGCCCGGGATCGCCCGGGACCGCCCGGGACCGCCCGGGACTGCCCCGGACCACCCGGGACCGCCCCCGATCCCGCCCGGGACCGCGCCGGACCGCCCGGGACCGCCCCGGACCGCCCGGGACCGCCCCCGGACCGCCCTGTACCGCCCCGGACCGCCCGGGACCGCCCGGGACCGCCCCGGACCGCCCGGGACTGCCCGGGACCGCCCGAGACCGCCCGGGACCGCCCGGGACCGCCCGGGACCGCCCGGGATCGCCCGGGACCGCCCGGGATCGCCCGGGACCGCCCTGTACCGCCCCGGACCGCCC
>NW_027422702.1:340000-342500 GCF_048934315.1 Petromyzon marinus | reverse complement strand
ACTCCACAATTTTGACTGCGGAGTCTAACAGGGTGATGGCGGTGAGTGGGGCTGTATTCTTCCTGAAGTCCACAACCATCTCAACTGTCCTTAGAGCATTTAGCTCTAAGTTGTTCTGGCTACACCAGGTCACCAGGTTGTCAGCTTCCCACCTATAGTCAGACTCATCCCCACCAGAGATCAGCCCAATGAGGGTGGTGTCGTCCGACAAACTTCAAGAGTTTGACGGACAGATGATTGGAGGCGCAGCTGTTGGTATACAGGGAGAAGAGCAGTGGGCAAAGGACGCAGCCCTGAGGAGTTCCCGTGCTGATGGACCTGGAGTCAGAGACTTCTGTTCCCGGCTTAACGCACTGCTTCCTGTCAGAGAGGAAGTCTGTGATCCACCTGCAGGTGGAGTAGGGCACGTTCAGCTGGAAGAGCTTGTCCTGAAGCAGGGCAGGGATGATGGTGTTGAAGGCAGAGCTGAAGTCCACAAACAGGATCCTGGCGTAGGATGCTGGGGCGTCCACATGCTGTAGGGTGAAGTGGAGGGCCATGTTAACTGCGTCGTCCACAGACCTGTTGGCTCTGTAGGCAAACTGAAGGGGGTCCAGGAGAGGGTCTGTGATGGCTTTGAGGTGTGCCAGGAGCAGGCGCTCAAAAGACTTCATTACCACAGATGTAAGGGCGACCGGTCTGTAATCATTTAGTCCTGTTGGCCTTAGCTTTTTGGGCACAGCGATGATGGTGGAGGACTTGAGACAGGCTGGTACATGGCATGTCTCCAGGGAGGTGTTAAAGATGTTGGTGAACACCGGAGACAGCTGGCCAGCGCAGTGCCTGAGGGTGGCTGGAGAGACAGAGTCCGGCCCGGCTGCTTTGCGTGGATTCTGCCTCTTGAAAAGCCCATTAACTTCTCCCTCCTGAAAGGAGAGAGTCGTTTCTGTAGTATGGGTGGGGGATGGGGCCTCTTGGGTGGGAAGGGGTGGTTCAGGACAGTCCAATTGTCTTTCAAATCTACGGTAGAACTCGTTCAGGTCGTTGGCTAGGCGGGAGTCGTTAGTGGTGTGGGGCGCTCTGGGTTTGTAGTTGGTGATGTGCCTGAGCCCTTTGGCAGACAGAAGCAGCGTCGTTAGTAGAGAACTGGTGTTTTAGTGTCTCTGAGTACAGTCGTTTAGCCTCTCTCACCGCTTTGCTAAACCTGTTCTTCGACTCCTTGAATCTGTCTCTATCCCCACTCCTAAACGCTTCCTCCTTCTCCAACCTCAACCTTTTGAGCTTTGCTGAGAACCAGGGCTTGTTGTTGTTAAAGTTCACCCTGGTACGTGTTGGGATACAGCAGTCCTCACAGAAGCTGATGTACACAGCCTCTGTGAGTTCATCCAGACTATTGGTAGCAGTCGTGAACATATCCCAGTCAGTACAGTCTAAGCACGCCCGCAAATCTTCCACAGCCTCACTGGTCCACTGTTTAGATGTCCTCACAGCAGGTTTACAGAGTTTTAGTTGCTGCCTGTATGCACGAATCAGGTGGACCAAGGGAGTTCTGTGCGAGCCGAACAGCCCCGTGACCCACAAGAGAAACATCCCCGCCAAATTCGAGCGTTTGACGGGGTCTATCCGTGAAAAAATATTCACGTTTTTGAGTGCACATGCATTTCTGCTGCAAATGCCTCTGGAAGTTTCATGCCGTTCGTATGCCAATTGTGGCAACACGAAAATGACCCGTTTTCCCATTCCGAGGGATTTCTGTGCGACCCTAACAGCCCCGTGAGCCACAAGAGACACATCCCCGCCAATTTCTAGCGTTTCACGGGGTCTATCCGTGAAAAATATAGACGTTTTTGAGTGCACATGCATTTCTGCTGCAGATGCCTCTGGAAGTTTCATGCCGTTCGTACGCAATGTGGCAACACGAAAATGACCCCTTTTCCCATTCCGAGGGATTTCTGTGCGACCCTAACTAACAGCGCCCGTGAGCCACAAGAGAGACATCCCCGCCAATTTATAGCGTTTCACGGGGTCTATCCGTGAAAAATATAGACGTTTTTGAGTGCACATGCATTCCTGCTGCAAATGCCTCTGGAAGTTTCATGCCGTTCCTATGCAATGTGGCCACACAAAAATGACCCGTTTTCCCATTCCGAGGCATTTCTGTGCGACCCTAACAGCCCCGTGAGCCACAAGAGAGACATCCCCGCCAACTTCTAGCGTTTGACGGGGTCTATGCGTGAAAAATATTAAAATTTTTGAGTGCACGTGCCTTTCTGCTGCAAATGCCTCTGGAAGTTTCATGGCGTTCCTATGCAATGTGGCAACACGAAAATGACCCCTTTTCCCATTCCGAGGGAGTTCTGTGCCACCCTAACAGCCCCGTGAGCCACAAGAGACACATCCCCGCCAATTTCTAGCGTTTCACGGGGTCTATCCGTGAAACATATAGAAGTTTTTGAGTGCACATGCATTCCTGCTGCAAATGCCTCTGGAAGTTTCATGCGGTTCGTACGCAATGTGGCAA
>NW_027422702.1:320000-322500 GCF_048934315.1 Petromyzon marinus | reverse complement strand
CAGAGGCATTTGCAGCAGAAATGCATGTGCAGTCAAAAAAAAATTGATATTTTTCACGGATAGACCCCGTGAAACGCTAGAAATTGGCGGGGATGTGTCTCTTGTGGCTCACGGGGCTGTTCGGGTCGCACAGAAATCCCTGGGAATGGGAAAACGGGTCATTTTCGTGTTGCCACATTGCGTACGAACCGCATGAAACTTCCAGAGGCATTTGCAGCAGGAATGCATGTGCACTCAAAAACTTCTATATGTTTCACGGATAGACCCCGTGAAACGCTAGAAATTGGCGGGGATGTGTCTCTTGTGGCTCACGGGGCTGTTAGAGTGGCACAGAACTCCCTCGGAATGGGAAAAGGGGTCATTTTCGTGTTGCCACATTGCATAGGAACGCCATGAAACTTCCAGAGGCATTTGCAGCAGAAAGGCACGTGCACTCAAAAATTTTAATATTTTTCACGCATAGACCCCGTCAAACGCTAGAAGTTGGCGGGGATGTCTCTCTTGTGGCTCACGGGGCTGTTAGGGTCGCACAGAAATGCCTCGGAATGGGAAAACGGGTCATTTTTGTGTGGCCACATTGCATAGGAACGGCATGAAACTTCCAGAGGCATTTGCAGCAGGAATGCATGTGCACTCAAAAACGTCTATATTTTTCACGGATAGACCCCGTGAAACGCTATAAATTGGCGGGGATGTCTCTCTTGTGGCTCACGGGCGCTGTTAGTTAGGGTCGCACAGAAATCCCTCGGAATGGGAAAAGGGGTCATTTTCGTGTTGCCACATTGCGTACGAACGGCATGAAACTTCCAGAGGCATCTGCAGCAGAAATGCATGTGCACTCAAAAACGTCTATATTTTTCACGGATAGACCCCGTGAAACGCTAGAAATTGGCGGGGATGTGTCTCTTGTGGCTCACGGGGCTGTTAGGGTCGCACAGAAATCCCTCGGAATGGGAAAACGGGTCATTTTCGTGTTGCCACAATTGGCATACGAACGGCATGAAACTTCCAGAGGCATTTGCAGCAGAAATGCATGTGCACTCAAAAACGTGAATATTTTTTCACGGATAGACCCCGTCAAACGCTCGAATTTGGCGGGGATGTTTCTCTTGTGGGTCACGGGGCTGTTCGGCTCGCACAGAACTCCCTTGGTCCACCTGATTCGTGCATACAGGCAGCAACTAAAACTCTGTAAACCTGCTGTGAGGACATCTAAACAGTGGACCAGTGAGGCTGTGGAAGATTTGCGGGCGTGCTTAGACTGTACTGACTGGGATATGTTCACGACTGCTACCAATAGTCTGGATGAACTCACAGAGGCTGTGTACATCAGCTTCTGTGAGGACTGCTGTATCCCAACACGTACCAGGGTGAACTTTAACAACAACAAGCCCTGGTTCTCAGCAAAGCTCAAAAGGTTGAGGTTGGAGAAGGAGGAAGCGTTTAGGAGTGGGGATAGAGACAGATTCAAGGAGTCGAAGAACAGGTTTAGCAAAGCGGTGAGAGAGGCTAAACGACTGTACTCAGAGACACTAAAACACCAGTTCTCTACTAACGACGCTGCTTCTGTCTGCCAAAGGGCTCAGGCACATCACCAACTACAAACCCAGAGCGCCCCACACCACTAACGACTCCCGCCTAGCCAACGACCTGAACGAGTTCTACCGTAGATTTGAAAGACAATTGGACTGTCCTGAACCACCCCTTCCCACCCAAGAGGCCCCATCCCCCACCCATACTACAGAAACGACTCTCTCCTTTCAGGAGGGAGAAGTTAATGGGCTTTTCAAGAGGCAGAATCCACGCAAAGCAGCCGGGCCGGACTCTGTCTCTCCAGCCACCCTCAGGCACTGCGCTGGCCAGCTGTCTCCGGTGTTCACCAACATCTTTAACACCTCCCTGGAGACATGCCATGTACCAGCCTGTCTCAAGTCCTCCACCATCATCGCTGTGCCCAAAAAGCTAAGGCCAACAGGACTAAATGATTACAGACCGGTCGCCCTTACATCTGTGGTAATGAAGTCTTTTGAGCGCCTGCTCCTGGCACACCTCAAAGCCATCACAGACCCTCTCCTGGACCCCCTTCAGTTTGCCTACAGAGCCAACAGGTCTGTGGACGACGCAGTTAACATGGCCCTCCACTTCACCCTACAGCATGTGGACGCCCCAGCATCCTACGCCAGGATCCTGTTTGTGGACTTCAGCTCTGCCTTCAACACCATCATCCCTGCCCTGCTTCAGGACAAGCTCTTCCAGCTGAACGTGCCCTACTCCACCTGCAGGTGGATCACAGACTTCCTCTCTGACAGGAAGCAGTGCGTTAAGCCGGGAACAGAAGTCTCTGACTCCAGGTCCATCAGCACGGGAACTCCTCAGGGCTGCGTCCTTTGCCCACTGCTCTTCTCCCTGTATACCAACAGCTGCGCCTCCAATCATCTGTCCGTCAAACTCTTGAAGTTTGTCGGACGACACCACCCTCATTGGGCTGATCTCTGGTGGG
>NW_027422702.1:307500-310000 GCF_048934315.1 Petromyzon marinus | reverse complement strand
ACGCTAGAAGTTGGCGGGGATGTCTCTCTTGTGGCTCACGGGGCTGTTAGGGTCGCACAGAAATGCCTCGGAATGGGAAAACGGGTCATTTTTGTGTGGCCACATTGCATAGGAACGGCATGAAACTTCCAGAGGCATTTGCAGCAGGAATGCATGTGCACTCAAAAACGTCTATATTTTTCACGGATAGACCCCGTGAAACGCTATAAATTGGCGGGGATGTCTCTCTTGTGGCTCACGGGCGCTGTTAGTTAGGGTCGCACAGAAATCCCTCGGAATGGGAAAAGGGGTCATTTTCGTGTTGCCACATTGCGTACGAACGGCATGAAACTTCCAGAGGCATCTGCAGCAGAAATGCATGTGCACTCAAAAACGTCTATATTTTTCACGGATAGACCCCGTGAAACGCTAGAAATTGGCGGGGATGTGTCTCTTGTGGCTCACGGGGCTGTTAGGGTCGCACAGAAATCCCTCGGAATGGGAAAACGGGTCATTTTCGTGTTGCCACAATTGGCATACGAACGGCATGAAACTTCCAGAGGCATTTGCAGCAGAAATGCATGTGCACTCAAAAACGTGAATATTTTTTCACGGATAGACCCCGTCAAACGCTCGAATTTGGCGGGGATGTTTCTCTTGTGGGTCACGGGGCTGTTCGGCTCGCACAGAACTCCCTTGGTCCACCTGATTCGTGCATACAGGCAGCAACTAAAACTCTGTAAACCTGCTGTGAGGACATCTAAACAGTGGACCAGTGAGGCTGTGGAAGATTTGCGGGCGTGCTTAGACTGTACTGACTGGGATATGTTCACGACTGCTACCAATAGTCTGGATGAACTCACAGAGGCTGTGTACATCAGCTTCTGTGAGGACTGCTGTATCCCAACACGTACCAGGGTGAACTTTAACAACAACAAGCCCTGGTTCTCAGCAAAGCTCAAAAGGTTGAGGTTGGAGAAGGAGGAAGCGTTTAGGAGTGGGGATAGAGACAGATTCAAGGAGTCGAAGAACAGGTTTAGCAAAGCGGTGAGAGAGGCTAAACGACTGTACTCAGAGACACTAAAACACCAGTTCTCTACTAACGACGCTGCTTCTGTCTGCCAAAGGGCTCAGGCACATCACCAACTACAAACCCAGAGCGCCCCACACCACTAACGACTCCCGCCTAGCCAACGACCTGAACGAGTTCTACCGTAGATTTGAAAGACAATTGGACTGTCCTGAACCACCCCTTCCCACCCAAGAGGCCCCATCCCCCACCCATACTACAGAAACGACTCTCTCCTTTCAGGAGGGAGAAGTTAATGGGCTTTTCAAGAGGCAGAATCCACGCAAAGCAGCCGGGCCGGACTCTGTCTCTCCAGCCACCCTCAGGCACTGCGCTGGCCAGCTGTCTCCGGTGTTCACCAACATCTTTAACACCTCCCTGGAGACATGCCATGTACCAGCCTGTCTCAAGTCCTCCACCATCATCGCTGTGCCCAAAAAGCTAAGGCCAACAGGACTAAATGATTACAGACCGGTCGCCCTTACATCTGTGGTAATGAAGTCTTTTGAGCGCCTGCTCCTGGCACACCTCAAAGCCATCACAGACCCTCTCCTGGACCCCCTTCAGTTTGCCTACAGAGCCAACAGGTCTGTGGACGACGCAGTTAACATGGCCCTCCACTTCACCCTACAGCATGTGGACGCCCCAGCATCCTACGCCAGGATCCTGTTTGTGGACTTCAGCTCTGCCTTCAACACCATCATCCCTGCCCTGCTTCAGGACAAGCTCTTCCAGCTGAACGTGCCCTACTCCACCTGCAGGTGGATCACAGACTTCCTCTCTGACAGGAAGCAGTGCGTTAAGCCGGGAACAGAAGTCTCTGACTCCAGGTCCATCAGCACGGGAACTCCTCAGGGCTGCGTCCTTTGCCCACTGCTCTTCTCCCTGTATACCAACAGCTGCGCCTCCAATCATCTGTCCGTCAAACTCTTGAAGTTTGTCGGACGACACCACCCTCATTGGGCTGATCTCTGGTGGGGATGAGTCTGACTATAGGTGGGAAGCTGACAACCTGGTGACCTGGTGTAGCCAGAACAACTTAGAGCTAAATGCTCTAAGGACAGTTGAGATGGTTGTGGACTTCAGGAAGAATACAGCCCCACTCACCGCCATCACCCTGTTAGACTCCGCAGTCAAAATTGTGGAGTCCTTCCGCTTCCTGGGCACTATTCTCTGCCGGGACCTCAAGTGGGAACTGAACATCAGCTCCCTCGCCAAGAGAGCTCAACAGAGGATGTACTTTCGACGGCAGCTGAAGAAATGCAACCTGCCAAAGACAATGATGGTGCAATTCTATACAGCGATCATTGAATCCATCCTCACCTCCTCCATAACCGTCTGGTACGCTGCTGCCACTGCCAAGGACAAGAGCAGACTGCAGCGTATCATGCACACTGCTGAGAAGGTAATTGCCTGCAATCTACCAACCCTCGAGGACCTGCACACGACAAG
>NW_027422702.1:295000-297500 GCF_048934315.1 Petromyzon marinus | reverse complement strand
ATATTTCTCACGGATAGACCCCGTGATACGCTAGAAATTGGCGGGGATGTCTCTCTTGTGGCTCACGGGGCTGTTAGGGTGGCACAGAAATCCCTCGGAATGGGAAAACGGGTCATTTTCGTGTCGCCACATTGCATGCGAACCGCATGCAACTTCCAGAGGCATTTGCAGCAGAAATGCATGTGCAGTCAAAAAAAAATTGATATTTTTCACGGATAGACCCCGTGAAACGCTAGAAATTGGCGGGGATGTGTCTCTTGTGGCTCACGGGGCTGTTCGGGTCGCACAGAAATCCCTGGGAATGGGAAAACGGGTCATTTTCGTGTTGCCACATTGCGTACGAACCGCATGAAACTTCCAGAGGCATTTGCAGCAGGAATGCATGTGCACTCAAAAACTTCTATATGTTTCACGGATAGACCCCGTGAAACGCTAGAAATTGGCGGGGATGTGTCTCTTGTGGCTCACGGGGCTGTTAGGGTGGCACAGAACTCCCTCGGAATGGGAAAAGGGGTCATTTTCGTGTTGCCACATTGCATAGGAACGCCATGAAACTTCCAGAGGCATTTGCAGCAGAAAGGCACGTGCACTCAAAAATTTTAATATTTTTCACGCATAGACCCAGTCAAACGCTAGAAGTTGGCGGGGATGTCTCTCTTGTGGCTCACGGGGCTGTTAGGGTCGCACAGAAATGCCTCGGAATGGGAAAACGGGTCATTTTTGTGTGGCCACATTGCATAGGAACGGCATGAAACTTCCAGAGGCATTTGCAGCAGGAATGCATGTGCACTCAAAAACGTCTATATTTTTCACGGATAGACCCCGTGAAACGCTATAAATTGGCGGGGATGTCTCTCTTGTGGCTCACGGGCGCTGTTAGTTAGGGTCGCACAGAAATCCCTCGGAATGGGAAAAGGGGTCATTTTCGTGTTGCCACATTGCGTACGAACGGCATGAAACTTCCAGAGGCATCTGCAGCAGAAATGCATGTGCACTCAAAAACGTCTATATTTTTCACGGATAGACCCCGTGAAACGCTAGAAATTGGCGGGGATGTGTCTCTTGTGGCTCACGGGGCTGTTAGGGTCGCACAGAAATCCCTCGGAATGGGAAAACGGGTCATTTTCGTGTTGCCACAATTGGCATACGAACGGCATGAAACTTCCAGAGGCATTTGCAGCAGAAATGCATGTGCACTCAAAAACGTGAATATTTTTTCACGGATAGACCCCGTCAAACGCTCGAATTTGGCGGGGATGTTTCTCTTGTGGGTCACGGGGCTGTTCGGCTCGCACAGAACTCCCTTGGTCCACCTGATTCGTGCATACAGGCAGCAACTAAAACTCTGTAAACCTGCTGTGAGGACATCTAAACAGTGGACCAGTGAGGCTGTGGAAGATTTGCGGGCGTGCTTAGACTGTACTGACTGGGATATGTTCACGACTGCTACCAATAGTCTGGATGAACTCACAGAGGCTGTGTACATCAGCTTCTGTGAGGACTGCTGTATCCCAACACGTACCAGGGTGAACTTTAACAACAACAAGCCCTGGTTCTCAGCAAAGCTCAAAAGGTTGAGGTTGGAGAAGGAGGAAGCGTTTAGGAGTGGGGATAGAGACAGATTCAAGGAGTCGAAGAACAGGTTTAGCAAAGCGGTGAGAGAGGCTAAACGACTGTACTCAGAGACACTAAAACACCAGTTCTCTACTAACGACGCTGCTTCTGTCTGCCAAAGGGCTCAGGCACATCACCAACTACAAACCCAGAGCGCCCCACACCACTAACGACTCCCGCCTAGCCAACGACCTGAACGAGTTCTACCGTAGATTTGAAAGACAATTGGACTGTCCTGAACCACCCCTTCCCACCCAAGAGGCCCCATCCCCCACCCATACTACAGAAACGACTCTCTCCTTTCAGGAGGGAGAAGTTAATGGGCTTTTCAAGAGGCAGAATCCACGCAAAGCAGCCGGGCCGGACTCTGTCTCTCCAGCCACCCTCAGGCACTGCGCTGGCCAGCTGTCTCCGGTGTTCACCAACATCTTTAACACCTCCCTGGAGACATGCCATGTACCAGCCTGTCTCAAGTCCTCCACCATCATCGCTGTGCCCAAAAAGCTAAGGCCAACAGGACTAAATGATTACAGACCGGTCGCCCTTACATCTGTGGTAATGAAGTCTTTTGAGCGCCTGCTCCTGGCACACCTCAAAGCCATCACAGACCCTCTCCTGGACCCCCTTCAGTTTGCCTACAGAGCCAACAGGTCTGTGGACGACGCAGTTAACATGGCCCTCCACTTCACCCTACAGCATGTGGACGCCCCAGCATCCTACGCCAGGATCCTGTTTGTGGACTTCAGCTCTGCCTTCAACACCATCATCCCTGCCCTGCTTCAGGACAAGCTCTTCCAGCTGAACGTGCCCTACTCCACCTGCAGGTGGATCACAGACTTCCTCTCTGACAGGAAGCAGTGCGTTAAGCCGGGAACAGAAGTCTCTG
>NW_027422702.1:282500-285000 GCF_048934315.1 Petromyzon marinus | reverse complement strand
TGTTAGGGTGGCACAGAACTCCCTCGGAATGGGAAAAGGGGTCATTTTCGTGTTGCCACATTGCATAGGAACGCCATGAAACTTCCAGAGGCATTTGCAGCAGAAAGGCACGTGCACTCAAAAATTTTAATATTTTTCACGCATAGACCCCGTCAAACGCTAGAAGTTGGCGGGGATGTCTCTCTTGTGGCTCACGGGGCTGTTAGGGTCGCACAGAAATGCCTCGGAATGGGAAAACGGGTCATTTTTGTGTGGCCACATTGCATAGGAACGGCATGAAACTTCCAGAGGCATTTGCAGCAGGAATGCATGTGCACTCAAAAACGTCTATATTTTTCACGGATAGACCCCGTGAAACGCTATAAATTGGCGGGGATGTCTCTCTTGTGGCTCACGGGCGCTGTTAGTTAGGGTCGCACAGAAATCCCTCGGAATGGGAAAAGGGGTCATTTTCGTGTTGCCACATTGCGTACGAACGGCATGAAACTTCCAGAGGCATCTGCAGCAGAAATGCATGTGCACTCAAAAACGTCTATATTTTTCACGGATAGACCCCGTGAAACGCTAGAAATTGGCGGGGATGTGTCTCTTGTGGCTCACGGGGCTGTTAGGGTCGCACAGAAATCCCTCGGAATGGGAAAACGGGTCATTTTCGTGTTGCCACAATTGGCATACGAACGGCATGAAACTTCCAGAGGCATTTGCAGCAGAAATGCATGTGCACTCAAAAACGTGAATATTTTTTCACGGATAGACCCCGTCAAACGCTCGAATTTGGCGGGGATGTTTCTCTTGTGGGTCACGGGGCTGTTCGGCTCGCACAGAACTCCCTTGGTCCACCTGATTCGTGCATACAGGCAGCAACTAAAACTCTGTAAACCTGCTGTGAGGACATCTAAACAGTGGACCAGTGAGGCTGTGGAAGATTTGCGGGCGTGCTTAGACTGTACTGACTGGGATATGTTCACGACTGCTACCAATAGTCTGGATGAACTCACAGAGGCTGTGTACATCAGCTTCTGTGAGGACTGCTGTATCCCAACACGTACCAGGGTGAACTTTAACAACAACAAGCCCTGGTTCTCAGCAAAGCTCAAAAGGTTGAGGTTGGAGAAGGAGGAAGCGTTTAGGAGTGGGGATAGAGACAGATTCAAGGAGTCGAAGAACAGGTTTAGCAAAGCGGTGAGAGAGGCTAAACGACTGTACTCAGAGACACTAAAACACCAGTTCTCTACTAACGACGCTGCTTCTGTCTGCCAAAGGGCTCAGGCACATCACCAACTACAAACCCAGAGCGCCCCACACCACTAACGACTCCCGCCTAGCCAACGACCTGAACGAGTTCTACCGTAGATTTGAAAGACAATTGGACTGTCCTGAACCACCCCTTCCCACCCAAGAGGCCCCATCCCCCACCCATACTACAGAAACGACTCTCTCCTTTCAGGAGGGAGAAGTTAATGGGCTTTTCAAGAGGCAGAATCCACGCAAAGCAGCCGGGCCGGACTCTGTCTCTCCAGCCACCCTCAGGCACTGCGCTGGCCAGCTGTCTCCGGTGTTCACCAACATCTTTAACACCTCCCTGGAGACATGCCATGTACCAGCCTGTCTCAAGTCCTCCACCATCATCGCTGTGCCCAAAAAGCTAAGGCCAACAGGACTAAATGATTACAGACCGGTCGCCCTTACATCTGTGGTAATGAAGTCTTTTGAGCGCCTGCTCCTGGCACACCTCAAAGCCATCACAGACCCTCTCCTGGACCCCCTTCAGTTTGCCTACAGAGCCAACAGGTCTGTGGACGACGCAGTTAACATGGCCCTCCACTTCACCCTACAGCATGTGGACGCCCCAGCATCCTACGCCAGGATCCTGTTTGTGGACTTCAGCTCTGCCTTCAACACCATCATCCCTGCCCTGCTTCAGGACAAGCTCTTCCAGCTGAACGTGCCCTACTCCACCTGCAGGTGGATCACAGACTTCCTCTCTGACAGGAAGCAGTGCGTTAAGCCGGGAACAGAAGTCTCTGACTCCAGGTCCATCAGCACGGGAACTCCTCAGGGCTGCGTCCTTTGCCCACTGCTCTTCTCCCTGTATACCAACAGCTGCGCCTCCAATCATCTGTCCGTCAAACTCTTGAAGTTTGTCGGACGACACCACCCTCATTGGGCTGATCTCTGGTGGGGATGAGTCTGACTATAGGTGGGAAGCTGACAACCTGGTGACCTGGTGTAGCCAGAACAACTTAGAGCTAAATGCTCTAAGGACAGTTGAGATGGTTGTGGACTTCAGGAAGAATACAGCCCCACTCACCGCCATCACCCTGTTAGACTCCGCAGTCAAAATTGTGGAGTCCTTCCGCTTCCTGGGCACTATTCTCTGCCGGGACCTCAAGTGGGAACTGAACATCAGCTCCCTCGCCAAGAGAGCTCAACAGAGGATGTACTTTCGACGGCAGCTGAAGAAATGCAACCTGCCAAAGACAATGATGGTGCAATTCTA
>NW_027422702.1:270000-272500 GCF_048934315.1 Petromyzon marinus | reverse complement strand
GGATGTGTCTCTTGTGGCTCACGGGGCTGTTAGGGTGGCACAGAAATCCCTCGGAATGGGAAAACGGGTCATTTTCGTGTCGCCACATTGCATACGAACCGCATGAAACTTCCAGAGGCATTTGCAGCAGGAATGCATGTGCACTCAAAAAAGTGAATATTTCTCACGGATAGACCCCGTGATACGCTAGAAATTGGCGGGGATGTCTCTCTTGTGGCTCACGGGGCTGTTAGGGTGGCACAGAAATCCCTCGGAATGGGAAAACGGGTCATTTTCGTGTCGCCACATTGCATGCGAACCGCATGCAACTTCCAGAGGCATTTGCAGCAGAAATGCATGTGCAGTCAAAAAAAAATTGATATTTTTCACGGATAGACCCCGTGAAACGCTAGAAATTGGCGGGGATGTGTCTCTTGTGGCTCACGGGGCTGTTCGGGTCGCACAGAAATCCCTGGGAATGGGAAAACGGGTCATTTTCGTGTTGCCACATTGCGTACGAACCGCATGAAACTTCCAGAGGCATTTGCAGCAGGAATGCATGTGCACTCAAAAACTTCTATATGTTTCACGGATAGACCCCGTGAAACGCTAGAAATTGGCGGGGATGTGTCTCTTGTGGCTCACGGGGCTGTTAGGGTGGCACAGAACTCCCTCGGAATGGGAAAAGGGGTCATTTTCGTGTTGCCACATTGCATAGGAACGCCATGAAACTTCCAGAGGCATTTGCAGCAGAAAGGCACGTGCACTCAAAAATTTTAATATTTTTCACGCATAGACCCCGTCAAACGCTAGAAGTTGGCGGGGATGTCTCTCTTGTGGCTCACGGGGCTGTTAGGGTCGCACAGAAATGCCTCGGAATGGGAAAACGGGTCATTTTTGTGTGGCCACATTGCATAGGAACGGCATGAAACTTCCAGAGGCATTTGCAGCAGGAATGCATGTGCACTCAAAAACGTCTATATTTTTCACGGATAGACCCCGTGAAACGCTATAAATTGGCGGGGATGTCTCTCTTGTGGCTCACGGGCGCTGTTAGTTAGGGTCGCACAGAAATCCCTCGGAATGGGAAAAGGGGTCATTTTCGTGTTGCCACATTGCGTACGAACGGCATGAAACTTCCAGAGGCATCTGCAGCAGAAATGCATGTGCACTCAAAAACGTCTATATTTTTCACGGATAGACCCCGTGAAACGCTAGAAATTGGCGGGGATGTGTCTCTTGTGGCTCACGGGGCTGTTAGGGTCGCACAGAAATCCCTCGGAATGGGAAAACGGGTCATTTTCGTGTTGCCACAATTGGCATACGAACGGCATGAAACTTCCAGAGGCATTTGCAGCAGAAATGCATGTGCACTCAAAAACGTGAATATTTTTTCACGGATAGACCCCGTCAAACGCTCGAATTTGGCGGGGATGTTTCTCTTGTGGGTCACGGGGCTGTTCGGCTCGCACAGAACTCCCTTGGTCCACCTGATTCGTGCATACAGGCAGCAACTAAAACTCTGTAAACCTGCTGTGAGGACATCTAAACAGTGGACCAGTGAGGCTGTGGAAGATTTGCGGGCGTGCTTAGACTGTACTGACTGGGATATGTTCACGACTGCTACCAATAGTCTGGATGAACTCACAGAGGCTGTGTACATCAGCTTCTGTGAGGACTGCTGTATCCCAACACGTACCAGGGTGAACTTTAACAACAACAAGCCCTGGTTCTCAGCAAAGCTCAAAAGGTTGAGGTTGGAGAAGGAGGAAGCGTTTAGGAGTGGGGATAGAGACAGATTCAAGGAGTCGAAGAACAGGTTTAGCAAAGCGGTGAGAGAGGCTAAACGACTGTACTCAGAGACACTAAAACACCAGTTCTCTACTAACGACGCTGCTTCTGTCTGCCAAAGGGCTCAGGCACATCACCAACTACAAACCCAGAGCGCCCCACACCACTAACGACTCCCGCCTAGCCAACGACCTGAACGAGTTCTACCGTAGATTTGAAAGACAATTGGACTGTCCTGAACCACCCCTTCCCACCCAAGAGGCCCCATCCCCCACCCATACTACAGAAACGACTCTCTCCTTTCAGGAGGGAGAAGTTAATGGGCTTTTCAAGAGGCAGAATCCACGCAAAGCAGCCGGGCCGGACTCTGTCTCTCCAGCCACCCTCAGGCACTGCGCTGGCCAGCTGTCTCCGGTGTTCACCAACATCTTTAACACCTCCCTGGAGACATGCCATGTACCAGCCTGTCTCAAGTCCTCCACCATCATCGCTGTGCCCAAAAAGCTAAGGCCAACAGGACTAAATGATTACAGACCGGTCGCCCTTACATCTGTGGTAATGAAGTCTTTTGAGCGCCTGCTCCTGGCACACCTCAAAGCCATCACAGACCCTCTCCTGGACCCCCTTCAGTTTGCCTACAGAGCCAACAGGTCTGTGGACGACGCAGTTAACATGGCCCTCCACTTCACCCTACAGCATGTGGACGCCCCAGCATCCTACGCCAGGATCC
>NW_027422702.1:257500-260000 GCF_048934315.1 Petromyzon marinus | reverse complement strand
TTTTCGTGTTGCCACATTGCGTACGAACCGCATGAAACTTCCAGAGGCATTTGCAGCAGGAATGCATGTGCACTCAAAAACTTCTATATGTTTCACGGATAGACCCCATGAAACGCTAGAAATTGGCGGGGATGTGTCTCTTGTGGCTCACGGGGCTGTTAGGGTGGCACAGAACTCCCTCGGAATGGGAAAAGGGGTCATTTTCGTGTTGCCACATTGCATAGGAACGCCATGAAACTTCCAGAGGCATTTGCAGCAGAAAGGCACGTGCACTCAAAAATTTTAATATTTTTCACGCATAGACCCCGTCAAACGCTAGAAGTTGGCGGGGATGTCTCTCTTGTGGCTCACGGGGCTGTTAGGGTCGCACAGAAATGCCTCGGAATGGGAAAACGGGTCATTTTTGTGTGGCCACATTGCATAGGAACGGCATGAAACTTCCAGAGGCATTTGCAGCAGGAATGCATGTGCACTCAAAAACGTCTATATTTTTCACGGATAGACCCCGTGAAACGCTATAAATTGGCGGGGATGTCTCTCTTGTGGCTCACGGGCGCTGTTAGTTAGGGTCGCACAGAAATCCCTCGGAATGGGAAAAGGGGTCATTTTCGTGTTGCCACATTGCGTACGAACGGCATGAAACTTCCAGAGGCATCTGCAGCAGAAATGCATGTGCACTCAAAAACGTCTATATTTTTCACGGATAGACCCCGTGAAACGCTAGAAATTGGCGGGGATGTGTCTCTTGTGGCTCACGGGGCTGTTAGGGTCGCACAGAAATCCCTCGGAATGGGAAAACGGGTCATTTTCGTGTTGCCACAATTGGCATACGAACGGCATGAAACTTCCAGAGGCATTTGCAGCAGAAATGCATGTGCACTCAAAAACGTGAATATTTTTTCACGGATAGACCCCGTCAAACGCTCGAATTTGGCGGGGATGTTTCTCTTGTGGGTCACGGGGCTGTTCGGCTCGCACAGAACTCCCTTGGTCCACCTGATTCGTGCATACAGGCAGCAACTAAAACTCTGTAAACCTGCTGTGAGGACATCTAAACAGTGGACCAGTGAGGCTGTGGAAGATTTGCGGGCGTGCTTAGACTGTACTGACTGGGATATGTTCACGACTGCTACCAATAGTCTGGATGAACTCACAGAGGCTGTGTACATCAGCTTCTGTGAGGACTGCTGTATCCCAACACGTACCAGGGTGAACTTTAACAACAACAAGCCCTGGTTCTCAGCAAAGCTCAAAAGGTTGAGGTTGGAGAAGGAGGAAGCGTTTAGGAGTGGGGATAGAGACAGATTCAAGGAGTCGAAGAACAGGTTTAGCAAAGCGGTGAGAGAGGCTAAACGACTGTACTCAGAGACACTAAAACACCAGTTCTCTACTAACGACGCTGCTTCTGTCTGCCAAAGGGCTCAGGCACATCACCAACTACAAACCCAGAGCGCCCCACACCACTAACGACTCCCGCCTAGCCAACGACCTGAACGAGTTCTACCGTAGATTTGAAAGACAATTGGACTGTCCTGAACCACCCCTTCCCACCCAAGAGGCCCCATCCCCCACCCATACTACAGAAACGACTCTCTCCTTTCAGGAGGGAGAAGTTAATGGGCTTTTCAAGAGGCAGAATCCACGCAAAGCAGCCGGGCCGGACTCTGTCTCTCCAGCCACCCTCAGGCACTGCGCTGGCCAGCTGTCTCCGGTGTTCACCAACATCTTTAACACCTCCCTGGAGACATGCCATGTACCAGCCTGTCTCAAGTCCTCCACCATCATCGCTGTGCCCAAAAAGCTAAGGCCAACAGGACTAAATGATTACAGACCGGTCGCCCTTACATCTGTGGTAATGAAGTCTTTTGAGCGCCTGCTCCTGGCACACCTCAAAGCCATCACAGACCCTCTCCTGGACCCCCTTCAGTTTGCCTACAGAGCCAACAGGTCTGTGGACGACGCAGTTAACATGGCCCTCCACTTCACCCTACAGCATGTGGACGCCCCAGCATCCTACGCCAGGATCCTGTTTGTGGACTTCAGCTCTGCCTTCAACACCATCATCCCTGCCCTGCTTCAGGACAAGCTCTTCCAGCTGAACGTGCCCTACTCCACCTGCAGGTGGATCACAGACTTCCTCTCTGACAGGAAGCAGTGCGTTAAGCCGGGAACAGAAGTCTCTGACTCCAGGTCCATCAGCACGGGAACTCCTCAGGGCTGCGTCCTTTGCCCACTGCTCTTCTCCCTGTATACCAACAGCTGCGCCTCCAATCATCTGTCCGTCAAACTCTTGAAGTTTGTCGGACGACACCACCCTCATTGGGCTGATCTCTGGTGGGGATGAGTCTGACTATAGGTGGGAAGCTGACAACCTGGTGACCTGGTGTAGCCAGAACAACTTAGAGCTAAATGCTCTAAGGACAGTTGAGATGGTTGTGGACTTCAGGAAGAATACAGCCCCACTCACCGCCATCACCCTGTTAGACTCCGCAGTCAAAAT
>NW_027422702.1:237500-242500 GCF_048934315.1 Petromyzon marinus | reverse complement strand
ATCTATATAAGTAATCTTGAATAAAGCTTATTTTTAATCTTCTTTGAAGGCAGAAAATAGTAAGGTAAAAATAAAGTCCTCTCTATGCTCTGAAGTAACATATAAAAAAAACTAGCAATAAAAAAAAATACCAAGTCTTCGTCTTGGAAAATAACAAAATCTAAAAGAAAAATCTTCTTTGTGGAAAATAGTAAAATAAAAAAACCAAGTCTTCACCTTGGAAAATAACAAAATCTAATCTAAAACATCTTAAATAAAACTTGTCTGTAGTCTTCTTTGTAGGCAGAAAATAGTACGTTACTTCTTTGAAGGCAGAAAATAGTAAGGTAAAAATAAAGTCCTCTCTATGCTCTGAAGTAACATATATAAAAAAAACTAGCAATAAAAAAAATACCAAGTCTTCGTCTTGGAAAATAACAAAATCTAAAATAAAAATCTTCTTTGTGGAAAATAGTAAAATAAAAAAACCAAGTCTTCACCTTGGAAAATAACAAAATCTAATCTAAAACATCTTAAATAAAGCTTGTCTGTAGTCTTCTTTGTAGGCAGAAAATAGTACGTTACAGGACTCTCGAACTGATGTATTCCAAAAATAAAGAATTAAAATAACAAAGTCTAATCTATATAAGCGCTCTTGATTAAAGCAGTGTAAAAAAAAAATAGCAATATAAAAAACCAAGTCTTCATCTTGGAAAATAACAAAATCTAAAAGAAAAGAAAAGTCTTCTTTGTGGAAAATAGTAAAATAAAAAAACCAAGACTTCACCTTGGAAAATAACAAAATCTAATCTAAAACATCTTAAATAAAGCTGACTTTGTAGGCAGAAAATAGGAAGTTACAGGACTCTCGAACTGATGTAGTCCAAAAATAAAGAATTAAAATAACAAAGACCAATCTATATAAGTGCTCTTGAATAGGCTTCGTGTAAAAAAAATAGCAATAAAAAAATACCAAGTCTTCGTCTTGGAAAATAACAAAATCTAAAAGAAAAGTCTTCTTTGTGGAAAATAGTAAAATAAGAAAACCAAGACTTCACCTTGGAAAATAACAAAATCTAATCTAAAACATCTTAAATAAAGCTGGTTTGTAGTCTTCTCTCGAACTGATGTAGTGCAAAAATAAAGAATTAAAATAACAAAGTCTAATCTATATAAGTGCTCTTGAATAAAGCTTCCTGTAAAAAAAATAGCAAAAAAAAATACCAAGTCTTCGTCTTGAAAAATAACAAAATCTAAAAGAAAAGAAAAGTCTTCTTTGTGGAAAATAGTAAAATAAAAAAACCAAGACTTCACCTTGGAAAATAACAAAATCTAATCTAAAACATCTTAAATAAAGCTTATTTGTAATCTTCTTTGTAGGCAGAAAATAGTAAGTTACAGGACTCTCGAACTGATGTAGTCCAAAAAATAAAGAATTAAAATAACAAAGTCTAATCTATATAAGTGCTCTTGAATAAGCTTCGTGTAAAAAAATAGCAATATAATAAAAATACCAAGTCTTCGTCTTGGAAAATAACAAAATCTAAAAGAAAGGTCTTCTTTATGGAAAATAGTAAAATAAGAATACCAAGACTTCACCTTGGAAAATAACAAAACCATCTTGAAAAAAGCTTATTTTTAATCTTCTTTGTAGGCAGAAAATAGTAAGGCGAAAATAAAGTCCCCTCTAAGCTCTAAAGTAACAAATACGACGTGTTAAAAAAAAACTAACAATAAAAAAAAGAACCAAGACTTCGTCTTGGAAAATAACAATCTAAATTGTGGAAAATAGTAAAATGAAATAAAAACCGACTTCACCTTCGAAAATAACAAAATCAATCTAAAACAAATGACATCTTAAAACAAAACTATTATTTGTTTCGGAGGTTGTCTATGACTGTTCATAGACCGCATAATTTCCACAGAACATTCTCAGAATATCAAGAGAGAAAAGCAGCGTTCTGCGGGAAATCATCTTGGCCAGTGATGTCGTTCTGGGTTTGGTCAGGCCCAGGGAGGTAAGTACCTCGTTATTCTCAAGGGGCCACTTTCCTCTTGCCCCAACCGGGAATCCAAAGAATGTGACCTTGCTAGCCTTCGTCAGCACTTTGACTTGATCACCAAGAGGGGTATAGTACGAAACTTTGTGCGAGGCAGCATCTGACAAGGTATTCTTTGAAAGCTCAAAACGGACGGTGACATCGATCACAACTGCCTCCTCATCTTTTGCAAACACGAGGTCAGGCTTTCTCATCTCTCCCGTCTCGGATATGAACCGTGGCTCTTTGTATACAGACCAGCCCAATCTAGCCGCTTCGTCTGCCAGAATGTTACTGATCTTGTTATGTCGCGCAATTCTTGCTTTCTGTACTGCAGGACATTGACCGAGAATGTGCGAAAGGGACTCGAGTCTGGCAGAGCATTTCCTGCAGGAACGTAAGGCCCCATCTCTGCCTCTGTTCAAGCTTTCTCTTGTTGGGTAAATATTTGCCCTTAGTTGTAGTGCTGCGATAAAAAAGCATTGTTTAAAGCCGCACCATGGCCTCAACCAAGCATTACTGATTCTATCATGCGCAAAGTTTACAATGCCCCTTCCTTGAACCGGCTTTTCGCACCATCTCTGAAATTCATGCTCCCTCCAATCGCAGGGTCTCGGATATACAGGTTCTTTTGACACCGAGTCCCTGAGAACGAATGTTGGGATTGCATCACTGTCACCCCCTGCTCGTACCCACAAATTACGGTATTCTTCCTCCATACCCTGCGAGGACACAATATTACGGGTGATAGCATCGGACGAGTTTGCTATACGTTGCAGCCTTCTAACTTGAACCGAAGGGATTGTTTTTTCCAGTTTCAAGATGGCAAGGCCTCCGTCTCGGGCTCTGGCATATAACAGTCCATCACAAGTTGAAGCGGGAAGGTGGAGCCATCCTTTTACCGCCTTTCTAATCTCTTGGTCCAACCCACGGAGAGTTGATTGCTTGCAGTCCGAGTGGTCTGCAGGATATAACAATCTGGGTAGGGCATAGGCATTGAGTAGTTCAACCTTCTGAGTTGGCTTCAGAGGCGCCTCATCGATTTTCGAGATCCATGTCTTTAGCTGACAATGTAGATCAGGCTGTATAGTGCCAGTCCAAGGGCCAATTTTCAGACCAAGGTATTTCGTTGATTCATCAGGTTGGATCATATGGACATCTTTATTTTTGATAGTCCATGGGTCGCAGTTGTTCACCGTATATGAATCTTTGGTTGGGCTTATCATGAAGCCCTGGCACTTTCTGGCCTGAACCTCCAATCCCGATAGCCCACAAAATGATTCCAAGATCACTAGATTGGCGGCCATACCAACCCAAGATTCGCTCACCAACACCAAATCATCAGCAAACGCAAGAGCTGTCACGTGGTCGGTATCAATGGAGTACCCAACTCCGTGTGACTCTAGGGTGCATATCAAAGGGTCCATGGCAAGATTGAAGAGCAGGGGTGACATGGGGTCACCCTGTTTGACACCAACACGTATGCTAATTTCTCGAGTCGACTCGCCATTGCTTTTGAACGAGGTCGTACACCGATCGTAGGCGTTCTGGATGATGCCCACCACGTGTTCATCTACTTTCTTGTGCCTTAACACCCATAAAATATGAGCATGCGAAACCGAGTCAAAAGCTTTCGCTATGTCGATGAACATGACAGCCAACGGCCTGTGCAATTTCTTAGCGTGTCTCATAAGGTCCTGTAGCACCTTAAGATTTTCAGAGCAGCCAGATGCCGCTATAAAACCACGCTGCCTTGGGTTTAAGGGACAAGCACGAGCAAGACGTGCAGTCATTATTCTGGAAAATAATCTCAGAATCATTGAACCAATCGTTATTGGTCTCCAGTTCCCCAATTCTTTCAGCTTTTCATCGTCCATAACCTTAGGAATAAGAATCGTCCTATTCTTTTTCAACTCTTTGGGAATAATTCCTGTAATCATCCATGCATTAAATAGGGCTGTCAGTGTCCGACCCTCGGGGTCGGCAGCACAGATTGCAGCCCTTGTTAGGCCATCTGGCCCAGCTGCTGACGTTGGTTTAATGGCCCGTATGGCAGTCTGAACTTCCTCCACCGAAATTAGGGGCTCAAAGTATTCGTTATTTGCAACACCTGATGACTTAAATTGGCCCAGGCCATTGAATGGCAACACCTTCTCCCATTTTTCGCAGTAAAAACGATATACATCTGCGTTCGGGATTCGGCATTCATGACGTTCAGTGCCATCCAGGACTAAGGACGCAAGAAGAGAGCGGTTCTTAAAGAAGAGCTTCTGGTGCTTCATGAAGCTTCCTCGTTTTTCCGCTCTCTTCTTCATCCAAGATCGTGTGGGTAATATCCTGGGTTTAATAATGTCGTTCTCAGGTTTTGAACGTTTGCCTTTGTTTTTCACCAATCTCATCGGACAAAGCATCAATGCTGTGGCAGTTTCTACGAGGGCATCATGTTGGCCCTCGCCGTTAAGCCAAGCCTTTATTGCCTCCATTGCAGGCTTTTCCAGGGTCCCAGAATTCTCATTCGTAAGCCGCTCAGCTGCTTGAGCGAGTATGGATGAAGTCCCCGTTGTTACATTTGGTGGGGGAGACAATGTCTCAAGAGGCCTAGAAGAAAAATGTAAGCTGTCTGACATGGGGGCCCCTGTCTTTTTACTTAGGTCCCGTCTCTTGTCAGAGACTTGCTTGTTGGTCTTAGTCCCAAGCGCTTCAGCAATGATCTTATTGATATTCTTTTTCCCCTGAAACTGCAACTCTAGAAGGGCCAGCTGTTCTACTTCCTTCAAAGACCAGCAGCTACGGTGTACCCCTCTCTGCGAGGTACCCTTTATACCATCTTTAATCCTTTCCTCATTACGGGTGACTGGGTGAGCATGCCTCTTGTGCTGCGAAAGGCCACTTAGAGTCGCAAAGCGTGCCTGGCAACATTCACAGACCATTGGTAAGCTTTCCTCAGTTAACTTTATTCCCCCACATTTGGGGGCATGACAG
>NW_027422702.1:227500-230000 GCF_048934315.1 Petromyzon marinus | reverse complement strand
GGGAAAAAACGGGTCATTTTCGTGTCGCCACATTGCATGCGAACCGCATGAAACTTCCAGAGGCATTTGCAGCAGGAATGCATGTGCACTCAAAAAATGTGATATTTTTCACGGAGAGACCCCGTGAAACGCTAGAAGTGGGCGGGGATGTCTCTCTTGTGGCTCACGGGGCTGTTAGGGTGGCACAGAAATCCCTCGGAATGGGAAAACGGGTCATTTTCGTGTCGCCACATTGCATACGAACCGCATGAAACTTCCAGAGGCATTTGCAGCAGGAATGCATGTGCACTCAAAAAAGTGAATATTTCTCACGGATAGACCCCGTGATACGCTAGAAATTGGCGGGGATGTCTCTCTTGTGGCTCACGGGGCTGTTAGGGTGGCACAGAAATCCCTCGGAATGGGAAAACGGGTCATTTTCGTGTCGCCACATTGCATGCGAACCGCATGCAACTTCCAGAGGCATTTGCAGCAGAAATGCATGTGCAGTCAAAAAAAAATTGATATTTTTCACGGATAGACCCCGTGAAACGCTAGAAATTGGCGGGGATGTGTCTCTTGTGGCTCACGGGGCTGTTCGGGTCGCACAGAAATCCCTGGGAATGGGAAAACGGGTCATTTTCGTGTTGCCACATTGCGTACGAACCGCATGAAACTTCCAGAGGCATTTGCAGCAGGAATGCATGTGCACTCAAAAACTTCTATATGTTTCACGGATAGACCCCGTGAAACGCTAGAAATTGGCGGGGATGTGTCTCTTGTGGCTCACGGGGCTGTTAGGGTGGCACAGAACTCCCTCGGAATGGGAAAAGGGGTCATTTTCGTGTTGCCACATTGCATAGGAACGCCATGAAACTTCCAGAGGCATTTGCAGCAGAAAGGCACGTGCACTCAAAAATTTTAATATTTTTCACGCATAGACCCCGTCAAACGCTAGAAGTTGGCGGGGATGTCTCTCTTGTGGCTCACGGGGCTGTTAGGGTCGCACAGAAATGCCTCGGAATGGGAAAACGGGTCATTTTTGTGTGGCCACATTGCATAGGAACGGCATGAAACTTCCAGAGGCATTTGCAGCAGGAATGCATGTGCACTCAAAAACGTCTATATTTTTCACGGATAGACCCCGTGAAACGCTATAAATTGGCGGGGATGTCTCTCTTGTGGCTCACGGGCGCTGTTAGTTAGGGTCGCACAGAAATCCCTCGGAATGGGAAAAGGGGTCATTTTCGTGTTGCCACATTGCGTACGAACGGCATGAAACTTCCAGAGGCATCTGCAGCAGAAATGCATGTGCACTCAAAAACGTCTATATTTTTCACGGATAGACCCCGTGAAACGCTAGAAATTGGCGGGGATGTGTCTCTTGTGGCTCACGGGGCTGTTAGGGTCGCACAGAAATCCCTCGGAATGGGAAAACGGGTCATTTTCGTGTTGCCACAATTGGCATACGAACGGCATGAAACTTCCAGAGGCATTTGCAGCAGAAATGCATGTGCACTCAAAAACGTGAATATTTTTTCACGGATAGACCCCGTCAAACGCTCGAATTTGGCGGGGATGTTTCTCTTGTGGGTCACGGGGCTGTTCGGCTCGCACAGAACTCCCTTGGTCCACCTGATTCGTGCATACAGGCAGCAACTAAAACTCTGTAAACCTGCTGTGAGGACATCTAAACAGTGGACCAGTGAGGCTGTGGAAGATTTGCGGGCGTGCTTAGACTGTACTGACTGGGATATGTTCACGACTGCTACCAATAGTCTGGATGAACTCACAGAGGCTGTGTACATCAGCTTCTGTGAGGACTGCTGTATCCCAACACGTACCAGGGTGAACTTTAACAACAACAAGCCCTGGTTCTCAGCAAAGCTCAAAAGGTTGAGGTTGGAGAAGGAGGAAGCGTTTAGGAGTGGGGATAGAGACAGATTCAAGGAGTCGAAGAACAGGTTTAGCAAAGCGGTGAGAGAGGCTAAACGACTGTACTCAGAGACACTAAAACACCAGTTCTCTACTAACGACGCTGCTTCTGTCTGCCAAAGGGCTCAGGCACATCACCAACTACAAACCCAGAGCGCCCCACACCACTAACGACTCCCGCCTAGCCAACGACCTGAACGAGTTCTACCGTAGATTTGAAAGACAATTGGACTGTCCTGAACCACCCCTTCCCACCCAAGAGGCCCCATCCCCCACCCATACTACAGAAACGACTCTCTCCTTTCAGGAGGGAGAAGTTAATGGGCTTTTCAAGAGGCAGAATCCACGCAAAGCAGCCGGGCCGGACTCTGTCTCTCCAGCCACCCTCAGGCACTGCGCTGGCCAGCTGTCTCCGGTGTTCACCAACATCTTTAACACCTCCCTGGAGACATGCCATGTACCAGCCTGTCTCAAGTCCTCCACCATCATCGCTGTGCCCAAAAAGCTAAGGCCAACAGGACTAAATGATTACAGACCGGTCGCCCTTACATCTGTGGTAATGAAGTCTTTTGAGCGCCTGCTCCTG
>NW_027422702.1:215000-217500 GCF_048934315.1 Petromyzon marinus | reverse complement strand
GTGCGATGGAAATCTTTTCTCGTTTTGGTGCGTGCTACATTTTTACGGATAGACCCCGTGAAACGCTAGAAATTGGCGGGGATGTGTCTCTTGTGGCTCACGGGGCTGTTAGGGTGGCACAGAAATCCCTCGGAATGGGAAAACGGGTCATTTTCGTGTTGCCACATTGCATGCGAACGGCATGAAACTTCCAGAGGCATTTGCAGCAGGAATGCATGTGCAGTCAAAAAAGTGAATATTTTTCACGGATAGACCCCGTGAAACGCTAGAAATTGGCGGCGATGTCTCTCTTGTGGCTCACGGGGCTGTTAGGGTGGCACAGAAATCCCTCGGAATGGGAAAACGGGTCATTTTCGTGTCGCCACATTGCATGCGAACCGCATGAAACTTCCAGAGGCATTTGCAGCAGAAATGCATGTGCAGTCAAAAAATTGAATATTTTTCACGGATAGACCCCGTGAAACGCTAGAAATTGGCGGGGATGTGTCTCTTGTGGCTCACGGGGCTGTTAGGGTGGCACAGAAATCCCTCGGAATGGGAAAAAACGGGTCATTTTCGTGTCGCCACATTGCATGCGAACCGCATGAAACTTCCAGAGGCATTTGCAGCAGGAATGCATGTGCACTCAAAAAATGTGATATTTTTCACGGAGAGACCCCGTGAAACGCTAGAAGTGGGCGGGGATGTCTCTCTTGTGGCTCACGGGGCTGTTAGGGTGGCACAGAAATCCCTCGGAATGGGAAAACGGGTCATTTTCGTGTCGCCACATTGCATACGAACCGCATGAAACTTCCAGAGGCATTTGCAGCAGGAATGCATGTGCACTCAAAAAAGTGAATATTTCTCACGGATAGACCCCGTGATACGCTAGAAATTGGCGGGGATGTCTCTCTTGTGGCTCACGGGGCTGTTAGGGTGGCACAGAAATCCCTCGGAATGGGAAAACGGGTCATTTTCGTGTCGCCACATTGCATGCGAACCGCATGCAACTTCCAGAGGCATTTGCAGCAGAAATGCATGTGCAGTCAAAAAAAAATTGATATTTTTCACGGATAGACCCCGTGAAACGCTAGAAATTGGCGGGGATGTGTCTCTTGTGGCTCACGGGGCTGTTCGGGGCGCACAGAAATCCCTGGGAATGGGAAAACGGGTCATTTTCGTGTTGCCACATTGCGTACGAACCGCATGAAACTTCCAGAGGCATTTGCAGCAGGAATGCATGTGCACTCAAAAACTTCTATATGTTTCACGGATAGACCCCGTGAAACGCTAGAAATTGGCGGGGATGTGTCTCTTGTGGCTCACGGGGCTGTTAGGGTGGCACAGAACTCCCTCGGAATGGGAAAAGGGGTCATTTTCGTGTTGCCACATTGCATAGGAACGCCATGAAACTTCCAGAGGCATTTGCAGCAGAAAGGCACGTGCACTCAAAAATTTTAATATTTTTCACGCATAGACCCCGTCAAACGCTAGAAGTTGGCGGGGATGTCTCTCTTGTGGCTCACGGGGCTGTTAGGGTCGCACAGAAATGCCTCGGAATGGGAAAACGGGTCATTTTTGTGTGGCCACATTGCATAGGAACGGCATGAAACTTCCAGAGGCATTTGCAGCAGGAATGCATGTGCACTCAAAAACGTCTATATTTTTCACGGATAGACCCCGTGAAACGCTATAAATTGGCGGGGATGTCTCTCTTGTGGCTCACGGGCGCTGTTAGTTAGGGTCGCACAGAAATCCCTCGGAATGGGAAAAGGGGTCATTTTCGTGTTGCCACATTGCGTACGAACGGCATGAAACTTCCAGAGGCATCTGCAGCAGAAATGCATGTGCACTCAAAAACGTCTATATTTTTCACGGATAGACCCCGTGAAACGCTAGAAATTGGCGGGGATGTGTCTCTTGTGGCTCACGGGGCTGTTAGGGTCGCACAGAAATCCCTCGGAATGGGAAAACGGGTCATTTTCGTGTTGCCACAATTGGCATACGAACGGCATGAAACTTCCAGAGGCATTTGCAGCAGAAATGCATGTGCACTCAAAAACGTGAATATTTTTTCACGGATAGACCCCGTCAAACGCTCGAATTTGGCGGGGATGTTTCTCTTGTGGGTCACGGGGCTGTTCGGCTCGCACAGAACTCCCTTGGTCCACCTGATTCGTGCATACAGGCAGCAACTAAAACTCTGTAAACCTGCTGTGAGGACATCTAAACAGTGGACCAGTGAGGCTGTGGAAGATTTGCGGGCGTGCTTAGACTGTACTGACTGGGATATGTTCACGACTGCTACCAATAGTCTGGATGAACTCACAGAGGCTGTGTACATCAGCTTCTGTGAGGACTGCTGTATCCCAACACGTACCAGGGTGAACTTTAACAACAACAAGCCCTGGTTCTCAGCAAAGCTCAAAAGGTTGAGGTTGGAGAAGGAGGAAGCGTTTAGGAGTGGGGATAGAGACAGATTCAAGGAGTCGAAGAACAGGTTTAGCAAAGCGGTGAGAGA
>NW_027422702.1:190000-192500 GCF_048934315.1 Petromyzon marinus | reverse complement strand
CATTTTTACGGATAGACCCCGTGAAACGCTAGAAATTGGCGGGGATGTGTCTCTTGTGGCTCACGGGGCTGTTAGGGTGGCACAGAAATCCCTCGGAATGGGAAAACGGGTCATTTTCGTGTTGCCACATTGCATGCGAACGGCATGAAACTTCCAGAGGCATTTGCAGCAGGAATGCATGTGCAGTCAAAAAAGTGAATATTTTTCACGGATAGACCCCGTGAAACGCTAGAAATTGGCGGCGATGTCTCTCTTGTGGCTCACGGGGCTGTTAGGGTGGCACAGAAATCCCTCGGAATGGGAAAACGGGTCATTTTCGTGTCGCCACATTGCATGCGAACCGCATGAAACTTCCAGAGGCATTTGCAGCAGAAATGCATGTGCAGTCAAAAAATTGAATATTTTTCACGGATAGACCCCGTGAAACGCTAGAAATTGGCGGGGATGTGTCTCTTGTGGCTCACGGGGCTGTTAGGGTGGCACAGAAATCCCTCGGAATGGGAAAAAACGGGTCATTTTCGTGTCGCCACATTGCATGCGAACCGCATGAAACTTCCAGAGGCATTTGCAGCAGGAATGCATGTGCACTCAAAAAATGTGATATTTTTCACGGAGAGACCCCGTGAAACGCTAGAAGTGGGCGGGGATGTCTCTCTTGTGGCTCACGGGGCTGTTAGGGTGGCACAGAAATCCCTCGGAATGGGAAAACGGGTCATTTTCGTGTCGCCACATTGCATACGAACCGCATGAAACTTCCAGAGGCATTTGCAGCAGGAATGCATGTGCACTCAAAAAAGTGAATATTTCTCACGGATAGACCCCGTGATACGCTAGAAATTGGCGGGGATGTCTCTCTTGTGGCTCACGGGGCTGTTAGGGTGGCACAGAAATCCCTCGGAATGGGAAAACGGGTCATTTTCGTGTCGCCACATTGCATGCGAACCGCATGCAACTTCCAGAGGCATTTGCAGCAGAAATGCATGTGCAGTCAAAAAAAAATTGATATTTTTCACGGATAGACCCCGTGAAACGCTAGAAATTGGCGGGGATGTGTCTCTTGTGGCTCACGGGGCTGTTCGGGTCGCACAGAAATCCCTGGGAATGGGAAAACGGGTCATTTTCGTGTTGCCACATTGCGTACGAACCGCATGAAACTTCCAGAGGCATTTGCAGCAGGAATGCATGTGCACTCAAAAACTTCTATATGTTTCACGGATAGACCCCGTGAAACGCTAGAAATTGGCGGGGATGTGTCTCTTGTGGCTCACGGGGCTGTTAGGGTGGCACAGAACTCCCTCGGAATGGGAAAAGGGGTCATTTTCGTGTTGCCACATTGCATAGGAACGCCATGAAACTTCCAGAGGCATTTGCAGCAGAAAGGCACGTGCACTCAAAAATTTTAATATTTTTCACGCATAGACCCCGTCAAACGCTAGAAGTTGGCGGGGATGTCTCTCTTGTGGCTCACGGGGCTGTTAGGGTCGCACAGAAATGCCTCGGAATGGGAAAACGGGTCATTTTTGTGTGGCCACATTGCATAGGAACGGCATGAAACTTCCAGAGGCATTTGCAGCAGGAATGCATGTGCACTCAAAAACGTCTATATTTTTCACGGATAGACCCCGTGAAACGCTATAAATTGGCGGGGATGTCTCTCTTGTGGCTCACGGGCGCTGTTAGTTAGGGTCGCACAGAAATCCCTCGGAATGGGAAAAGGGGTCATTTTCGTGTTGCCACATTGCGTACGAACGGCATGAAACTTCCAGAGGCATCTGCAGCAGAAATGCATGTGCACTCAAAAACGTCTATATTTTTCACGGATAGACCCCGTGAAACGCTAGAAATTGGCGGGGATGTGTCTCTTGTGGCTCACGGGGCTGTTAGGGTCGCACAGAAATCCCTCGGAATGGGAAAACGGGTCATTTTCGTGTTGCCACAATTGGCATACGAACGGCATGAAACTTCCAGAGGCATTTGCAGCAGAAATGCATGTGCACTCAAAAACGTGAATATTTTTTCACGGATAGACCCCGTCAAACGCTCGAATTTGGCGGGGATGTTTCTCTTGTGGGTCACGGGGCTGTTCGGCTCGCACAGAACTCCCTTGGTCCACCTGATTCGTGCATACAGGCAGCAACTAAAACTCTGTAAACCTGCTGTGAGGACATCTAAACAGTGGACCAGTGAGGCTGTGGAAGATTTGCGGGCGTGCTTAGACTGTACTGACTGGGATATGTTCACGACTGCTACCAATAGTCTGGATGAACTCACAGAGGCTGTGTACATCAGCTTCTGTGAGGACTGCTGTATCCCAACACGTACCAGGGTGAACTTTAACAACAACAAGCCCTGGTTCTCAGCAAAGCTCAAAAGGTTGAGGTTGGAGAAGGAGGAAGCGTTTAGGAGTGGGGATAGAGACAGATTCAAGGAGTCGAAGAACAGGTTTAGCAAAGCGGTGAGAGAGGCTAAACGACTGTACTCAGAGACACTAAAACACCAG
>NW_027422702.1:170000-172500 GCF_048934315.1 Petromyzon marinus | reverse complement strand
TTCTTTTCTGGCTTTAACGGTGCTCTGGTCAGTTTGTTTAACATTGCTGCGAGCAGGTTACAGCTTATAGATCGTTTTCCCCTTGGGTCAAATTCAATGCCTAGATATTTGAATCCCTTTACATATGATACCGGATTAATGGGTTCGTTATTTATAAAGTACGATGATGTCGTTGCAACACTAAATGTCTTCTGTTTGCCGTACTTGATAAATCTTAACGAATTGCATTTGTTTATATTTATTTTCAAGTGTCTGTCATCGAGGAATTTAGTAGTTATATCCAAGAGTTTATTCATGCCACATTCCGTTTCTGCAAATAGGATAAGGTCGTCTGCAAACATCATTGAATTTACTTTCTGATTTCCTACATTAACTCCTATATATGTCGGCAAGTTATCCAATAGTTCATCCATAATCATGTTAAATAGTAGCGGTGAAAGTGGATCACCTTGCTTTACGCCTCTTTTTAGATTTATGTTACGCATTGTTGTCGATCCAAATACAATATCAGTTAGATTACACTTATAGATGTTGGTCAAGTACGTTGTTGATTCCTTTGATAAGTTAAATCGCTTTAAGGCTCTAATAATCGATTCGTGGCTGACAGAATCGAATGCCTTACTGAGGTCTATTGACACTATTTGCGTGTTTTCGTGCTTTTGCCTGGCGTTGTGTATGATGAAGTGTAGTAATGCACTATTTTCGAAACATCCGTCTACCGGGAGGAATGCTTTCTGCCTGTAATTAAGCTTTAATTGCTGTCCTAGACGATAACTTAAAATTTTGTGTAATAGCCTAATTACAATTGATGAGATGGTTATGGGTCTCCAATTTGAGGGTTTTTCTAAATCCTCTTTAGTTTTAGGTATAAGTCTTGTTCTGTGTTGTTTCCATATTTGTGGTATATCCTGTAAATAAAGGATGATATTTAAGATATCTAGTAAATATTTTATTGGTAAAGTCCTAAGATCGCTAAGAATAATGTTGTCCTGTCCAGGTGACTTATCCTTCATAATTGCTAGGGTCTTAATCAACTCATCTAAGGTGATTGCTTTTACGATATCGATGCATGATTGGTCGTTTTTTAATTTAAAGGGTATATTATCTGGAGGAGAGTTTGACTCGAATAAAGTAACGAATGTTCCCCGTATGCTTTCTTCAGTTGGGTATATACTTGGCCCCGATCTATCTGAAGTAATCTCGTCTAATAGAGCTTTCTTGTTCGTATGGTATAAATATTGATACCTCCTGTATTTAGTTTGCTTTGATTGTCTTCGATGCCTATTCTCATCTTTCTCCTGTTGGTTTACACGATCTTTCCTATTAATTGGTTTACTTCGATTTAAAAACTTTTCTACATGAGAATTGAGTAGCAGTAACGCCTGATTGTGACTTAAATTCTCGATCTTTAGATCGGTAATTATGACCTGAAGATCCTCAGCTGCTGTCAGTGATTGTTCTTTTTCGGCCCTTATTGCTGGCTGATCTCCTTCAGAAGGTGTAGTTGTTATTTCCGATGTTGTCGGTAAAACTAAGTTAACAAGGCATTGATTTTCTACCTTATAGGTGGTTTCTTTCAATGTCCTTACCAATTCCTTATACTTGATATTTCTCCGCTTCCCTTTAATCGCTTCTAGCGTTCTGTGTGGCATAACTGAGTTCTGTATTAGTTGATTCATGTTTATGTCCTCATCATTCTGTTGGGCTTCTTTATGGGCCATAATTTCTACCTCTTCTTCTCCCCATCTAACTTTCCTTCCTGGTGCGTTTTGCTGTAGTCTAGCTTCATGTTCTGTCGGATGAGTTCGTCTAGTATGTACCCCTAAACCTGTTTTCGTAGTAAAACCTCTGCTACAATATGAACAACTAAATAGTGTTTCCTCAATTGTGGTGGTTATAGCACTAGTTTTACCTATTAAACTTTTGCAAGTTCTTCCGTAGTGCGACGCTATCTTGTGTATGCTATCTGCTGTGCGATTACAAATTCGACATTTATACGTTTTGTTTGCGTGCGGATGTACCCGTGTCATATGTGATGACCAAGTTCTATGGTCTAGGAAAACAAGATTGCATGGATAACATTTGTTCTGATCTGTGCATGGGTAGTCCCATGAAAACATGTCCGAAAGGATAAATTCCGTAGTCAGCTCGTCTGTTAATCGCTCATTCATGAGCGATGTTAGTTCGTCACCGAGTAGTCCGTCCGGTTTATTTTCTTTATAATTCGCGACTTACGTTTATAGCACACAGGGTTGTCGGCCCACGTGTATGCTATTGTGATCAGCTTTTTCACCGCACATCGGCAGCTAATCGTCGGTCAAAATTGACTCCTTCGATTTGCACTTCTAGCAATACAACTGGTGTAATGGAAAACTGTGGTGAAAGTTTCAATGTTTCGTTTCGATTTAACCAATATATAAATGTTTCGCCTGAACCCACCATCAGCCGACTGAACTAATCTTCAAAGATCGTTACGCAAATAAGGCATGCCTGCACCATA
>NW_027422702.1:160000-162500 GCF_048934315.1 Petromyzon marinus | reverse complement strand
GCGGGGATGTGTCTCTTGTGGCTCACGGGGCTGTTAGGGTGGCACAGAAATCCCTCGGAATGGGAAAACGGGTCATTTTCGTGTTGCCACATTGCATGCGAACGGCATGAAACTTCCAGAGGCATTTGCAGCAGGAATGCATGTGCAGTCAAAAAAGTGAATATTTTTCACGGATAGACCCCGTGAAACGCTAGAAATTGGCGGCGATGTCTCTCTTGTGGCTCACGGGGCTGTTAGGGTGGCACAGAAATCCCTCGGAATGGGAAAACGGGTCATTTTCGTGTCGCCACATTGCATGCGAACCGCATGAAACTTCCAGAGGCATTTGCAGCAGAAATGCATGTGCAGTCAAAAAATTGAATATTTTTCACGGATAGACCCCGTGAAACGCTAGAAATTGGCGGGGATGTGTCTCTTGTGGCTCACGGGGCTGTTAGGGTGGCACAGAAATCCCTCGGAATGGGAAAAAACGGGTCATTTTCGTGTCGCCACATTGCATGCGAACCGCATGAAACTTCCAGAGGCATTTGCAGCAGGAATGCATGTGCACTCAAAAAATGTGATATTTTTCACGGAGAGACCCCGTGAAACGCTAGAAGTGGGCGGGGATGTCTCTCTTGTGGCTCACGGGGCTGTTAGGGTGGCACAGAAATCCCTCGGAATGGGAAAACGGGTCATTTTCGTGTCGCCACATTGCATACGAACCGCATGAAACTTCCAGAGGCATTTGCAGCAGGAATGCATGTGCACTCAAAAAAGTGAATATTTCTCACGGATAGACCCCGTGATACGCTAGAAATTGGCGGGGATGTCTCTCTTGTGGCTCACGGGGCTGTTAGGGTGGCACAGAAATCCCTCGGAATGGGAAAACGGGTCATTTTCGTGTCGCCACATTGCATGCGAACCGCATGCAACTTCCAGAGGCATTTGCAGCAGAAATGCATGTGCAGTCAAAAAAAAATTGATATTTTTCACGGATAGACCCCGTGAAACGCTAGAAATTGGCGGGGATGTGTCTCTTGTGGCTCACGGGGCTGTTCGGGTCGCACAGAAATCCCTGGGAATGGGAAAACGGGTCATTTTCGTGTTGCCACATTGCGTACGAACCGCATGAAACTTCCAGAGGCATTTGCAGCAGGAATGCATGTGCACTCAAAAACTTCTATATGTTTCACGGATAGACCCCGTGAAACGCTAGAAATTGGCGGGGATGTGTCTCTTGTGGCTCACGGGGCTGTTAGGGTGGCACAGAACTCCCTCGGAATGGGAAAAGGGGTCATTTTCGTGTTGCCACATTGCATAGGAACGCCATGAAACTTCCAGAGGCATTTGCAGCAGAAAGGCACGTGCACTCAAAAATTTTAATATTTTTCACGCATAGACCCCGTCAAACGCTAGAAGTTGGCGGGGATGTCTCTCTTGTGGCTCACGGGGCTGTTAGGGTCGCACAGAAATGCCTCGGAATGGGAAAACGGGTCATTTTTGTGTGGCCACATTGCATAGGAACGGCATGAAACTTCCAGAGGCATTTGCAGCAGGAATGCATGTGCACTCAAAAACGTCTATATTTTTCACGGATAGACCCCGTGAAACGCTATAAATTGGCGGGGATGTCTCTCTTGTGGCTCACGGGCGCTGTTAGTTAGGGTCGCACAGAAATCCCTCGGAATGGGAAAAGGGGTCATTTTCGTGTTGCCACATTGCGTACGAACGGCATGAAACTTCCAGAGGCATCTGCAGCAGAAATGCATGTGCACTCAAAAACGTCTATATTTTTCACGGATAGACCCCGTGAAACGCTAGAAATTGGCGGGGATGTGTCTCTTGTGGCTCACGGGGCTGTTAGGGTCGCACAGAAATCCCTCGGAATGGGAAAACGGGTCATTTTCGTGTTGCCACAATTGGCATACGAACGGCATGAAACTTCCAGAGGCATTTGCAGCAGAAATGCATGTGCACTCAAAAACGTGAATATTTTTTCACGGATAGACCCCGTCAAACGCTCGAATTTGGCGGGGATGTTTCTCTTGTGGGTCACGGGGCTGTTCGGCTCGCACAGAACTCCCTTGGTCCACCTGATTCGTGCATACAGGCAGCAACTAAAACTCTGTAAACCTGCTGTGAGGACATCTAAACAGTGGACCAGTGAGGCTGTGGAAGATTTGCGGGCGTGCTTAGACTGTACTGACTGGGATATGTTCACGACTGCTACCAATAGTCTGGATGAACTCACAGAGGCTGTGTACATCAGCTTCTGTGAGGACTGCTGTATCCCAACACGTACCAGGGTGAACTTTAACAACAACAAGCCCTGGTTCTCAGCAAAGCTCAAAAGGTTGAGGTTGGAGAAGGAGGAAGCGTTTAGGAGTGGGGATAGAGACAGATTCAAGGAGTCGAAGAACAGGTTTAGCAAAGCGGTGAGAGAGGCTAAACGACTGTACTCAGAGACACTAAAACACCAGTTCTCTACTAACGACGCTGCTTCTGTCTGCCAAAGGGC
>NW_027422702.1:147500-150000 GCF_048934315.1 Petromyzon marinus | reverse complement strand
GTCATTTTCGTGTCGCCACATTGCATGCGAACCGCATGAAACTTCCAGAGGCATTTGCAGCAGGAATGCATGTGCACTCAAAAAATGTGATATTTTTCACGGAGAGACCCCGTGAAACGCTAGAAGTGGGCGGGGATGTCTCTCTTGTGGCTCACGGGGCTGTTAGGGTGGCACAGAAATCCCTCGGAATGGGAAAACGGGTCATTTTCGTGTCGCCACATTGCATACGAACCGCATGAAACTTCCAGAGGCATTTGCAGCAGGAATGCATGTGCACTCAAAAAAGTGAATATTTCTCACGGATAGACCCCGTGATACGCTAGAAATTGGCGGGGATGTCTCTCTTGTGGCTCACGGGGCTGTTAGGGTGGCACAGAAATCCCTCGGAATGGGAAAACGGGTCATTTTCGTGTCGCCACATTGCATGCGAACCGCATGCAACTTCCAGAGGCATTTGCAGCAGAAATGCATGTGCAGTCAAAAAAAAATTGATATTTTTCACGGATAGACCCCGTGAAACGCTAGAAATTGGCGGGGATGTGTCTCTTGTGGCTCACGGGGCTGTTCGGGTCGCACAGAAATCCCTGGGAATGGGAAAACGGGTCATTTTCGTGTTGCCACATTGCGTACGAACCGCATGAAACTTCCAGAGGCATTTGCAGCAGGAATGCATGTGCACTCAAAAACTTCTATATGTTTCACGGATAGACCCCGTGAAACGCTAGAAATTGGCGGGGATGTGTCTCTTGTGGCTCACGGGGCTGTTAGGGTGGCACAGAACTCCCTCGGAATGGGAAAAGGGGTCATTTTCGTGTTGCCACATTGCATAGGAACGCCATGAAACTTCCAGAGGCATTTGCAGCAGAAAGGCACGTGCACTCAAAAATTTTAATATTTTTCACGCATAGACCCCGTCAAACGCTAGAAGTTGGCGGGGATGTCTCTCTTGTGGCTCACGGGGCTGTTAGGGTCGCACAGAAATGCCTCGGAATGGGAAAACGGGTCATTTTTGTGTGGCCACATTGCATAGGAACGGCATGAAACTTCCAGAGGCATTTGCAGCAGGAATGCATGTGCACTCAAAAACGTCTATATTTTTCACGGATAGACCCCGTGAAACGCTATAAATTGGCGGGGATGTCTCTCTTGTGGCTCACGGGCGCTGTTAGTTAGGGTCGCACAGAAATCCCTCGGAATGGGAAAAGGGGTCATTTTCGTGTTGCCACATTGCGTACGAACGGCATGAAACTTCCAGAGGCATCTGCAGCAGAAATGCATGTGCACTCAAAAACGTCTATATTTTTCACGGATAGACCCCGTGAAACGCTAGAAATTGGCGGGGATGTGTCTCTTGTGGCTCACGGGGCTGTTAGGGTCGCACAGAAATCCCTCGGAATGGGAAAACGGGTCATTTTCGTGTTGCCACAATTGGCATACGAACGGCATGAAACTTCCAGAGGCATTTGCAGCAGAAATGCATGTGCACTCAAAAACGTGAATATTTTTTCACGGATAGACCCCGTCAAACGCTCGAATTTGGCGGGGATGTTTCTCTTGTGGGTCACGGGGCTGTTCGGCTCGCACAGAACTCCCTTGGTCCACCTGATTCGTGCATACAGGCAGCAACTAAAACTCTGTAAACCTGCTGTGAGGACATCTAAACAGTGGACCAGTGAGGCTGTGGAAGATTTGCGGGCGTGCTTAGACTGTACTGACTGGGATATGTTCACGACTGCTACCAATAGTCTGGATGAACTCACAGAGGCTGTGTACATCAGCTTCTGTGAGGACTGCTGTATCCCAACACGTACCAGGGTGAACTTTAACAACAACAAGCCCTGGTTCTCAGCAAAGCTCAAAAGGTTGAGGTTGGAGAAGGAGGAAGCGTTT
Source organism: Petromyzon marinus (assembly GCF_048934315.1). Classification (NCBI taxonomy): domain Eukaryota; kingdom Metazoa; phylum Chordata; class Hyperoartia; order Petromyzontiformes; family Petromyzontidae; genus Petromyzon; species Petromyzon marinus. The sequence continues at coordinate 148,110 of NW_027422702.1, read as the reverse complement.
AGGAGTGGGGATAGAGACAGATTCAAGGAGTCGAAGAACAGGTTTAGCAAAGCGGTGAGAGAGGCTAAACGACTGTACTCAGAGACACTAAAACACCAGTTCTCTACTAACGACGCTGCTTCTGTCTGCCAAAGGGCTCAGGCACATCACCAACTACAAACCCAGAGCGCCCCACACCACTAACGACTCCCGCCTAGCCAACGACCTGAACGAGTTCTACCGTAGATTTGAAAGACAATTGGACTGTCCTGAACCACCCCTTCCCACCCAAGAGGCCCCATCCCCCACCCATACTACAGAAACGACTCTCTCCTTTCAGGAGGGAGAAGTTAATGGGCTTTTCAAGAGGCAGAATCCACGCAAAGCAGCCGGGCCGGACTCTGTCTCTCCAGCCACCCTCAGGCACTGCGCTGGCCAGCTGTCTCCGGTGTTCACCAACATCTTTAACACCTCCCTGGAGACATGCCATGTACCAGCCTGTCTCAAGTCCTCCACCATCATCGCTGTGCCCAAAAAGCTAAGGCCAACAGGACTAAATGATTACAGACCGGTCGCCCTTACATCTGTGGTAATGAAGTCTTTTGAGCGCCTGCTCCTGGCACACCTCAAA
>NW_027422702.1:135000-137500 GCF_048934315.1 Petromyzon marinus | reverse complement strand
TGCAGTCAAAAAAAAATTGATATTTTTCACGGATAGACCCCGTGAAACGCTAGAAATTGGCGGGGATGTGTCTCTTGTGGCTCACGGGGCTGTTCGGGTCGCACAGAAATCCCTGGGAATGGGAAAACGGGTCATTTTCGTGTTGCCACATTGCGTACGAACCGCATGAAACTTCCAGAGGCATTTGCAGCAGGAATGCATGTGCACTCAAAAACTTCTATATGTTTCACGGATAGACCCCGTGAAACGCTAGAAATTGGCGGGGATGTGTTTCTTGTGGCTCACGGGGCTGTTAGGGTGGCACAGAACTCCCTCGGAATGGGAAAAGGGGTCATTTTCGTGTTGCCACATTGCATAGGAACGCCATGAAACTTCCAGAGGCATTTGCAGCAGAAAGGCACGTGCACTCAAAAATTTTAATATTTTTCACGCATAGACCCCGTCAAACGCTAGAAGTTGGCGGGGATGTCTCTCTTGTGGCTCACGGGGCTGTTAGGGTCGCACAGAAATGCCTCGGAATGGGAAAACGGGTCATTTTTGTGTGGCCACATTGCATAGGAACGGCATGAAACTTCCAGAGGCATTTGCAGCAGGAATGCATGTGCACTCAAAAACGTCTATATTTTTCACGGATAGACCCCGTGAAACGCTATAAATTGGCGGGGATGTCTCTCTTGTGGCTCACGGGCGCTGTTAGTTAGGGTCGCACAGAAATCCCTCGGAATGGGAAAAGGGGTCATTTTCGTGTTGCCACATTGCGTACGAACGGCATGAAACTTCCAGAGGCATCTGCAGCAGAAATGCATGTGCACTCAAAAACGTCTATATTTTTCACGGATAGACCCCGTGAAACGCTAGAAATTGGCGGGGATGTGTCTCTTGTGGCTCACGGGGCTGTTAGGGTCGCACAGAAATCCCTCGGAATGGGAAAACGGGTCATTTTCGTGTTGCCACAATTGGCATACGAACGGCATGAAACTTCCAGAGGCATTTGCAGCAGAAATGCATGTGCACTCAAAAACGTGAATATTTTTTCACGGATAGACCCCGTCAAACGCTCGAATTTGGCGGGGATGTTTCTCTTGTGGGTCACGGGGCTGTTCGGCTCGCACAGAACTCCCTTGGTCCACCTGATTCGTGCATACAGGCAGCAACTAAAACTCTGTAAACCTGCTGTGAGGACATCTAAACAGTGGACCAGTGAGGCTGTGGAAGATTTGCGGGCGTGCTTAGACTGTACTGACTGGGATATGTTCACGACTGCTACCAATAGTCTGGATGAACTCACAGAGGCTGTGTACATCAGCTTCTGTGAGGACTGCTGTATCCCAACACGTACCAGGGTGAACTTTAACAACAACAAGCCCTGGTTCTCAGCAAAGCTCAAAAGGTTGAGGTTGGAGAAGGAGGAAGCGTTTAGGAGTGGGGATAGAGACAGATTCAAGGAGTCGAAGAACAGGTTTAGCAAAGCGGTGAGAGAGGCTAAACGACTGTACTCAGAGACACTAAAACACCAGTTCTCTACTAACGACGCTGCTTCTGTCTGCCAAAGGGCTCAGGCACATCACCAACTACAAACCCAGAGCGCCCCACACCACTAACGACTCCCGCCTAGCCAACGACCTGAACGAGTTCTACCGTAGATTTGAAAGACAATTGGACTGTCCTGAACCACCCCTTCCCACCCAAGAGGCCCCATCCCCCACCCATACTACAGAAACGACTCTCTCCTTTCAGGAGGGAGAAGTTAATGGGCTTTTCAAGAGGCAGAATCCACGCAAAGCAGCCGGGCCGGACTCTGTCTCTCCAGCCACCCTCAGGCACTGCGCTGGCCAGCTGTCTCCGGTGTTCACCAACATCTTTAACACCTCCCTGGAGACATGCCATGTACCAGCCTGTCTCAAGTCCTCCACCATCATCGCTGTGCCCAAAAAGCTAAGGCCAACAGGACTAAATGATTACAGACCGGTCGCCCTTACATCTGTGGTAATGAAGTCTTTTGAGCGCCTGCTCCTGGCACACCTCAAAGCCATCACAGACCCTCTCCTGGACCCCCTTCAGTTTGCCTACAGAGCCAACAGGTCTGTGGACGACGCAGTTAACATGGCCCTCCACTTCACCCTACAGCATGTGGACGCCCCAGCATCCTACGCCAGGATCCTGTTTGTGGACTTCAGCTCTGCCTTCAACACCATCATCCCTGCCCTGCTTCAGGACAAGCTCTTCCAGCTGAACGTGCCCTACTCCACCTGCAGGTGGATCACAGACTTCCTCTCTGACAGGAAGCAGTGCGTTAAGCCGGGAACAGAAGTCTCTGACTCCAGGTCCATCAGCACGGGAACTCCTCAGGGCTGCGTCCTTTGCCCACTGCTCTTCTCCCTGTATACCAACAGCTGCGCCTCCAATCATCTGTCCGTCAAACTCTTGAAGTTTGTCGGACGACACCACCCTCATTGGGCTGATCTCTGGTGGGGATGAGTCTGACTATAGGTGGGAAGCT
>NW_027422702.1:122500-125000 GCF_048934315.1 Petromyzon marinus | reverse complement strand
GCTCACGGGGCTGTTAGGGTCGCACAGAAATGCCTCGGAATGGGAAAACGGGTCATTTTTGTGTGGCCACATTGCATAGGAACGGCATGAAACTTCCAGAGGCATTTGCAGCAGGAATGCATGTGCACTCAAAAACGTCTATATTTTTCACGGATAGACCCCGTGAAACGCTATAAATTGGCGGGGATGTCTCTCTTGTGGCTCACGGGCGCTGTTAGTTAGGGTCGCACAGAAATCCCTCGGAATGGGAAAAGGGGTCATTTTCGTGTTGCCACATTGCGTACGAACGGCATGAAACTTCCAGAGGCATCTGCAGCAGAAATGCATGTGCACTCAAAAACGTCTATATTTTTCACGGATAGACCCCGTGAAACGCTAGAAATTGGCGGGGATGTGTCTCTTGTGGCTCACGGGGCTGTTAGGGTCGCACAGAAATCCCTCGGAATGGGAAAACGGGTCATTTTCGTGTTGCCACAATTGGCATACGAACGGCATGAAACTTCCAGAGGCATTTGCAGCAGAAATGCATGTGCACTCAAAAACGTGAATATTTTTTCACGGATAGACCCCGTCAAACGCTCGAATTTGGCGGGGATGTTTCTCTTGTGGGTCACGGGGCTGTTCGGCTCGCACAGAACTCCCTTGGTCCACCTGATTCGTGCATACAGGCAGCAACTAAAACTCTGTAAACCTGCTGTGAGGACATCTAAACAGTGGACCAGTGAGGCTGTGGAAGATTTGCGGGCGTGCTTAGACTGTACTGACTGGGATATGTTCACGACTGCTACCAATAGTCTGGATGAACTCACAGAGGCTGTGTACATCAGCTTCTGTGAGGACTGCTGTATCCCAACACGTACCAGGGTGAACTTTAACAACAACAAGCCCTGGTTCTCAGCAAAGCTCAAAAGGTTGAGGTTGGAGAAGGAGGAAGCGTTTAGGAGTGGGGATAGAGACAGATTCAAGGAGTCGAAGAACAGGTTTAGCAAAGCGGTGAGAGAGGCTAAACGACTGTACTCAGAGACACTAAAACACCAGTTCTCTACTAACGACGCTGCTTCTGTCTGCCAAAGGGCTCAGGCACATCACCAACTACAAACCCAGAGCGCCCCACACCACTAACGACTCCCGCCTAGCCAACGACCTGAACGAGTTCTACCGTAGATTTGAAAGACAATTGGACTGTCCTGAACCACCCCTTCCCACCCAAGAGGCCCCATCCCCCACCCATACTACAGAAACGACTCTCTCCTTTCAGGAGGGAGAAGTTAATGGGCTTTTCAAGAGGCAGAATCCACGCAAAGCAACCGGGCCGGACTCTGTCTCTCCAGCCACCCTCAGGCACTGCGCTGGCCAGCTGTCTCCGGTGTTCACCAACATCTTTAACACCTCCCTGGAGACATGCCATGTACCAGCCTGTCTCAAGTCCTCCACCATCATCGCTGTGCCCAAAAAGCTAAGGCCAACAGGACTAAATGATTACAGACCGGTCGCCCTTACATCTGTGGTAATGAAGTCTTTTGAGCGCCTGCTCCTGGCACACCTCAAAGCCATCACAGACCCTCTCCTGGACCCCCTTCAGTTTGCCTACAGAGCCAACAGGTCTGTGGACGACGCAGTTAACATGGCCCTCCACTTCACCCTACAGCATGTGGACGCCCCAGCATCCTACGCCAGGATCCTGTTTGTGGACTTCAGCTCTGCCTTCAACACCATCATCCCTGCCCTGCTTCAGGACAAGCTCTTCCAGCTGAACGTGCCCTACTCCACCTGCAGGTGGATCACAGACTTCCTCTCTGACAGGAAGCAGTGCGTTAAGCCGGGAACAGAAGTCTCTGACTCCAGGTCCATCAGCACGGGAACTCCTCAGGGCTGCGTCCTTTGCCCACTGCTCTTCTCCCTGTATACCAACAGCTGCGCCTCCAATCATCTGTCCGTCAAACTCTTGAAGTTTGTCGGACGACACCACCCTCATTGGGCTGATCTCTGGTGGGGATGAGTCTGACTATAGGTGGGAAGCTGACAACCTGGTGACCTGGTGTAGCCAGAACAACTTAGAGCTAAATGCTCTAAGGACAGTTGAGATGGTTGTGGACTTCAGGAAGAATACAGCCCCACTCACCGCCATCACCCTGTTAGACTCCGCAGTCAAAATTGTGGAGTCCTTCCGCTTCCTGGGCACTATTCTCTGCCGGGACCTCAAGTGGGAACTGAACATCAGCTCCCTCGCCAAGAGAGCTCAACAGAGGATGTACTTTCGACGGCAGCTGAAGAAATGCAACCTGCCAAAGACAATGATGGTGCAATTCTATACAGCGATCATTGAATCCATCCTCACCTCCTCCATAACCGTCTGGTACGCTGCTGCCACTGCCAAGGACAAGAGCAGACTGCAGCGTATCATGCACACTGCTGAGAAGGTAATTGCCTGCAATCTACCAACCCTCGAGGACCTGCACACGACAAGGAGCATGAGGCGAGCGAGGAAGGTTGTGGCCGA
>NW_027422702.1:110000-112500 GCF_048934315.1 Petromyzon marinus | reverse complement strand
GGCTGTTCGGGTCGCACAGAAATCCCTGGGAATGGGAAAACGGGTCATTTTCGTGTTGCCACATTGCGTACGAACCGCATGAAACTTCCAGAGGCATTTGCAGCAGGAATGCATGTGCACTCAAAAACTTCTATATGTTTCACGGATAGACCCCGTGAAACGCTAGAAATTGGCGGGGATGTGTCTCTTGTGGCTCACGGGGCTGTTAGGGTGGCACAGAACTCCCTCGGAATGGGAAAAGGGGTCATTTTCGTGTTGCCACATTGCATAGGAACGCCATGAAACTTCCAGAGGCATTTGCAGCAGAAAGGCACGTGCACTCAAAAATTTTAATATTTTTCACGCATAGACCCCGTCAAACGCTAGAAGTTGGCGGGGATGTCTCTCTTGTGGCTCACGGGGCTGTTAGGGTCGCACAGAAATGCCTCGGAATGGGAAAACGGGTCATTTTTGTGTGGCCACATTGCATAGGAACGGCATGAAACTTCCAGAGGCATTTGCAGCAGGAATGCATGTGCACTCAAAAACGTCTATATTTTTCACGGATAGACCCCGTGAAACGCTATAAATTGGCGGGGATGTCTCTCTTGTGGCTCACGGGCGCTGTTAGTTAGGGTCGCACAGAAATCCCTCGGAATGGGAAAAGGGGTCATTTTCGTGTTGCCACATTGCGTACGAACGGCATGAAACTTCCAGAGGCATCTGCAGCAGAAATGCATGTGCACTCAAAAACGTCTATATTTTTCACGGATAGACCCCGTGAAACGCTAGAAATTGGCGGGGATGTGTCTCTTGTGGCTCACGGGGCTGTTAGGGTCGCACAGAAATCCCTCGGAATGGGAAAACGGGTCATTTTCGTGTTGCCACAATTGGCATACGAACGGCATGAAACTTCCAGAGGCATTTGCAGCAGAAATGCATGTGCACTCAAAAACGTGAATATTTTTTCACGGATAGACCCCGTCAAACGCTCGAATTTGGCGGGGATGTTTCTCTTGTGGGTCACGGGGCTGTTCGGCTCGCACAGAACTCCCTTGGTCCACCTGATTCGTGCATACAGGCAGCAACTAAAACTCTGTAAACCTGCTGTGAGGACATCTAAACAGTGGACCAGTGAGGCTGTGGAAGATTTGCGGGCGTGCTTAGACTGTACTGACTGGGATATGTTCACGACTGCTACCAATAGTCTGGATGAACTCACAGAGGCTGTGTACATCAGCTTCTGTGAGGACTGCTGTATCCCAACACGTACCAGGGTGAACTTTAACAACAACAAGCCCTGGTTCTCAGCAAAGCTCAAAAGGTTGAGGTTGGAGAAGGAGGAAGCGTTTAGGAGTGGGGATAGAGACAGATTCAAGGAGTCGAAGAACAGGTTTAGCAAAGCGGTGAGAGAGGCTAAACGACTGTACTCAGAGACACTAAAACACCAGTTCTCTACTAACGACGCTGCTTCTGTCTGCCAAAGGGCTCAGGCACATCACCAACTACAAACCCAGAGCGCCCCACACCACTAACGACTCCCGCCTAGCCAACGACCTGAACGAGTTCTACCGTAGATTTGAAAGACAATTGGACTGTCCTGAACCACCCCTTCCCACCCAAGAGGCCCCATCCCCCACCCATACTACAGAAACGACTCTCTCCTTTCAGGAGGGAGAAGTTAATGGGCTTTTCAAGAGGCAGAATCCACGCAAAGCAGCCGGGCCGGACTCTGTCTCTCCAGCCACCCTCAGGCACTGCGCTGGCCAGCTGTCTCCGGTGTTCACCAACATCTTTAACACCTCCCTGGAGACATGCCATGTACCAGCCTGTCTCAAGTCCTCCACCATCATCGCTGTGCCCAAAAAGCTAAGGCCAACAGGACTAAATGATTACAGACCGGTCGCCCTTACATCTGTGGTAATGAAGTCTTTTGAGCGCCTGCTCCTGGCACACCTCAAAGCCATCACAGACCCTCTCCTGGACCCCCTTCAGTTTGCCTACAGAGCCAACAGGTCTGTGGACGACGCAGTTAACATGGCCCTCCACTTCACCCTACAGCATGTGGACGCCCCAGCATCCTACGCCAGGATCCTGTTTGTGGACTTCAGCTCTGCCTTCAACACCATCATCCCTGCCCTGCTTCAGGACAAGCTCTTCCAGCTGAACGTGCCCTACTCCACCTGCAGGTGGATCACAGACTTCCTCTCTGACAGGAAGCAGTGCGTTAAGCCGGGAACAGAAGTCTCTGACTCCAGGTCCATCAGCACGGGAACTCCTCAGGGCTGCGTCCTTTGCCCACTGCTCTTCTCCCTGTATACCAACAGCTGCGCCTCCAATCATCTGTCCGTCAAACTCTTGAAGTTTGTCGGACGACACCACCCTCATTGGGCTGATCTCTGGTGGGGATGAGTCTGACTATAGGTGGGAAGCTGACAACCTGGTGACCTGGTGTAGCCAGAACAACTTAGAGCTAAATGCTCTAAGGACAGTTGAGATGGTTGTGGACTTCAGGAAGAAT
>NW_027422702.1:97500-100000 GCF_048934315.1 Petromyzon marinus | reverse complement strand
CTCTTGTGGCTCACGGGGCTGTTAGGGTGGCACAGAAATCCCTCGGAATGGGAAAACGGGTCATTTTCGTGTCGCCACATTGCATACGAACCGCATGAAACTTCCAGAGGCATTTGCAGCAGGAATGCATGTGCACTCAAAAAAGTGAATATTTCTCACGGATAGACCCCGTGATACGCTAGAAATTGGCGGGGATGTCTCTCTTGTGGCTCACGGGGCTGTTAGGGTGGCACAGAAATCCCTCGGAATGGGAAAACGGGTCATTTTCGTGTCGCCACATTGCATGCGAACCGCATGCAACTTCCAGAGGCATTTGCAGCAGAAATGCATGTGCAGTCAAAAAAAAATTGATATTTTTCACGGATAGACCCCGTGAAACGCTAGAAATTGGCGGGGATGTGTCTCTTGTGGCTCACGGGGCTGTTCGGGTCGCACAGAAATCCCTGGGAATGGGAAAACGGGTCATTTTCGTGTTGCCACATTGCGTACGAACCGCATGAAACTTCCAGAGGCATTTGCAGCAGGAATGCATGTGCACTCAAAAACTTCTATATGTTTCACGGATAGACCCCGTGAAACGCTAGAAATTGGCGGGGATGTGTCTCTTGTGGCTCACGGGGCTGTTAGGGTGGCACAGAACTCCCTCGGAATGGGAAAAGGGGTCATTTTCGTGTTGCCACATTGCATAGGAACGCCATGAAACTTCCAGAGGCATTTGCAGCAGAAAGGCACGTGCACTCAAAAATTTTAATATTTTTCACGCATAGACCCCGTCAAACGCTAGAAGTTGGCGGGGATGTCTCTCTTGTGGCTCACGGGGCTGTTAGGGTCGCACAGAAATGCCTCGGAATGGGAAAACGGGTCATTTTTGTGTGGCCACATTGCATAGGAACGGCATGAAACTTCCAGAGGCATTTGCAGCAGGAATGCATGTGCACTCAAAAACGTCTATATTTTTCACGGATAGACCCCGTGAAACGCTATAAATTGGCGGGGATGTCTCTCTTGTGGCTCACGGGCGCTGTTAGTTAGGGTCGCACAGAAATCCCTCGGAATGGGAAAAGGGGTCATTTTCGTGTTGCCACATTGCGTACGAACGGCATGAAACTTCCAGAGGCATCTGCAGCAGAAATGCATGTGCACTCAAAAACGTCTATATTTTTCACGGATAGACCCCGTGAAACGCTAGAAATTGGCGGGGATGTGTCTCTTGTGGCTCACGGGGCTGTTAGGGTCGCACAGAAATCCCTCGGAATGGGAAAACGGGTCATTTTCGTGTTGCCACAATTGGCATACGAACGGCATGAAACTTCCAGAGGCATTTGCAGCAGAAATGCATGTGCACTCAAAAACGTGAATATTTTTTCACGGATAGACCCCGTCAAACGCTCGAATTTGGCGGGGATGTTTCTCTTGTGGGTCACGGGGCTGTTCGGCTCGCACAGAACTCCCTTGGTCCACCTGATTCGTGCATACAGGCAGCAACTAAAACTCTGTAAACCTGCTGTGAGGACATCTAAACAGTGGACCAGTGAGGCTGTGGAAGATTTGCGGGCGTGCTTAGACTGTACTGACTGGGATATGTTCACGACTGCTACCAATAGTCTGGATGAACTCACAGAGGCTGTGTACATCAGCTTCTGTGAGGACTGCTGTATCCCAACACGTACCAGGGTGAACTTTAACAACAACAAGCCCTGGTTCTCAGCAAAGCTCAAAAGGTTGAGGTTGGAGAAGGAGGAAGCGTTTAGGAGTGGGGATAGAGACAGATTCAAGGAGTCGAAGAACAGGTTTAGCAAAGCGGTGAGAGAGGCTAAACGACTGTACTCAGAGACACTAAAACACCAGTTCTCTACTAACGACGCTGCTTCTGTCTGCCAAAGGGCTCAGGCACATCACCAACTACAAACCCAGAGCGCCCCACACCACTAACGACTCCCGCCTAGCCAACGACCTGAACGAGTTCTACCGTAGATTTGAAAGACAATTGGACTGTCCTGAACCACCCCTTCCCACCCAAGAGGCCCCATCCCCCACCCATACTACAGAAACGACTCTCTCCTTTCAGGAGGGAGAAGTTAATGGGCTTTTCAAGAGGCAGAATCCACGCAAAGCAGCCGGGCCGGACTCTGTCTCTCCAGCCACCCTCAGGCACTGCGCTGGCCAGCTGTCTCCGGTGTTCACCAACATCTTTAACACCTCCCTGGAGACATGCCATGTACCAGCCTGTCTCAAGTCCTCCACCATCATCGCTGTGCCCAAAAAGCTAAGGCCAACAGGACTAAATGATTACAGACCGGTCGCCCTTACATCTGTGGTAATGAAGTCTTTTGAGCGCCTGCTCCTGGCACACCTCAAAGCCATCACAGACCCTCTCCTGGACCCCCTTCAGTTTGCCTACAGAGCCAACAGGTCTGTGGACGACGCAGTTAACATGGCCCTCCACTTCACCCTACAGCATGTGGACGCCCCAGCATCCTACGCCAGGATCCTGTTTGTG
>NW_027422702.1:80000-82500 GCF_048934315.1 Petromyzon marinus | reverse complement strand
AGGCACGTGCACTCAAAAATTTTAATATTTTTCACGCATAGACCCCGTCAAACGCTAGAAGTTGGCGGGGATGTCTCTCTTGTGGCTCACGGGGCTGTTAGGGTCGCACAGAAATGCCTCGGAATGGGAAAACGGGTCATTTTTGTGTGGCCACATTGCATAGGAACGGCATGAAACTTCCAGAGGCATTTGCAGCAGGAATGCATGTGCACTCAAAAACGTCTATATTTTTCACGGATAGACCCCGTGAAACGCTATAAATTGGCGGGGATGTCTCTCTTGTGGCTCACGGGCGCTGTTAGTTAGGGTCGCACAGAAATCCCTCGGAATGGGAAAAGGGGTCATTTTCGTGTTGCCACATTGCGTACGAACGGCATGAAACTTCCAGAGGCATCTGCAGCAGAAATGCATGTGCACTCAAAAACGTCTATATTTTTCACGGATAGACCCCGTGAAACGCTAGAAATTGGCGGGGATGTGTCTCTTGTGGCTCACGGGGCTGTTAGGGTCGCACAGAAATCCCTCGGAATGGGAAAACGGGTCATTTTCGTGTTGCCACAATTGGCATACGAACGGCATGAAACTTCCAGAGGCATTTGCAGCAGAAATGCATGTGCACTCAAAAACGTGAATATTTTTCACGGATAGACCCCGTGAAACGCTAGAAATTGGCGGCGATGTCTCTCTTGTGGCTCACGGGGCTGTTAGGGTGGCACAGAAATCCCTCGGAATGGGAAAACGGGTCATTTTCGTGTCGCCACATTGCATGCGAACCGCATGAAACTTCCAGAGGCATTTGCAGCAGAAATGCATGTGCAGTCAAAAAATTGAATATTTTTCACGGATAGACCCCGTGAAACGCTAGAAATTGGCGGGGATGTGTCTCTTGTGGCTCACGGGGCTGTTAGGGTGGCACAGAAATCCCTCGGAATGGGAAAAAACGGGTCATTTTCGTGTCGCCACATTGCATGCGAACCGCATGAAACTTCCAGAGGCATTTGCAGCAGGAATGCATGTGCACTCAAAAAATGTGATATTTTTCACGGAGAGACCCCGTGAAACGCTAGAAGTGGGCGGGGATGTCTCTCTTGTGGCTCACGGGGCTGTTAGGGTGGCACAGAAATCCCTCGGAATGGGAAAACGGGTCATTTTCGTGTCGCCACATTGCATACGAACCGCATGAAACTTCCAGAGGCATTTGCAGCAGGAATGCATGTGCACTCAAAAAAGTGAATATTTCTCACGGATAGACCCCGTGATACGCTAGAAATTGGCGGGGATGTCTCTCTTGTGGCTCACGGGGCTGTTAGGGTGGCACAGAAATCCCTCGGAATGGGAAAACGGGTCATTTTCGTGTCGCCACATTGCATGCGAACCGCATGCAACTTCCAGAGGCATTTGCAGCAGAAATGCATGTGCAGTCAAAAAAAAATTGATATTTTTCACGGATAGACCCCGTGAAACGCTAGAAATTGGCGGGGATGTGTCTCTTGTGGCTCACGGGGCTGTTCGGGTCGCACAGAAATCCCTGGGAATGGGAAAACGGGTCATTTTCGTGTTGCCACATTGCGTACGAACCGCATGAAACTTCCAGAGGCATTTGCAGCAGGAATGCATGTGCACTCAAAAACTTCTATATGTTTCACGGATAGACCCCGTGAAACGCTAGAAATTGGCGGGGATGTGTCTCTTGTGGCTCACGGGGCTGTTAGGGTGGCACAGAACTCCCTCGGAATGGGAAAAGGGGTCATTTTCGTGTTGCCACATTGCATAGGAACGCCATGAAACTTCCAGAGGCATTTGCAGCAGAAAGGCACGTGCACTCAAAAATTTTAATATTTTTCACGCATAGACCCCGTCAAACGCTAGAAGTTGGCGGGGATGTCTCTCTTGTGGCTCACGGGGCTGTTAGGGTCGCACAGAAATGCCTCGGAATGGGAAAACGGGTCATTTTTGTGTGGCCACATTGCATAGGAACGGCATGAAACTTCCAGAGGCATTTGCAGCAGGAATGCATGTGCACTCAAAAACGTCTATATTTTTCACGGATAGACCCCGTGAAACGCTATAAATTGGCGGGGATGTCTCTCTTGTGGCTCACGGGCGCTGTTAGTTAGGGTCGCACAGAAATCCCTCGGAATGGGAAAAGGGGTCATTTTCGTGTTGCCACATTGCGTACGAACGGCATGAAACTTCCAGAGGCATCTGCAGCAGAAATGCATGTGCACTCAAAAACGTCTATATTTTTCACGGATAGACCCCGTGAAACGCTAGAAATTGGCGGGGATGTGTCTCTTGTGGCTCACGGGGCTGTTAGGGTCGCACAGAAATCCCTCGGAATGGGAAAACGGGTCATTTTCGTGTTGCCACAATTGGCATACGAACGGCATGAAACTTCCAGAGGCATTTGCAGCAGAAATGCATGTGCACTCAAAAACGTGAATATTTTTTCACGGATAGACCCCGTCAAACGCTCGAATTTGGCGGGGATGTTTCTCTT
>NW_027422702.1:72500-75000 GCF_048934315.1 Petromyzon marinus | reverse complement strand
AATCTAAAAGAAAAATCTTCTTTGTGGAAAATAGTAAAATAAAAAAACCAAGTCTTCACCTTGGAAAATAACAAAATCTAATCTAAAACATCTTAAATAAAGCTTGTCTGTAGTCTTCTTTGTAGGCAGAAAATAGTACGTTACAGGACTCTCAAACTGATGTATTCCAAAAATAAAGAATTAAAATAACAAAGTCTAATCTATATAAGCGCTCTTGAATAAAGCAGTGTAAAAAAAAAAAATAGCAATATAAAAAAAAACCAAGTCTTCGTCTTGGAAAATAACAAAATCTAAAAGAAAAGAAGTCTTCTTTGTGGAAAATAGTAAAATAAAAAAAACCAAGACTTCACCTTGGAAAATAACAAAATCTAATCTAAAACATCTTAAATAAAGCTTATTTGTAATCTTCTTTGTAGGCAGAAAATAGTAAGTTACAGGACTCTCGAACTGATGTAGTCCAAAAATAAAGAATTAAAATAACAAAGTCTAATCTATATAAGTGCTCTTGAATAGGCTTCGTGTAAAAAAATAGCAATAAAAAAATACCAAGTCTTCGTCTTGGAAAATAACAAAATCTAAAAGAAAAGTCTTCTTTGTGGAAAATAGTAAAATAAAAAACCAAGACTTCACCTTGGAAAATAACAAAATCTAATCTAAAACATCTTAAATAAAGCTGGTTTGTAGTCTTCTCTCGAACTGATGTAGTGCAAAAATAAAGAATTAAAATAACAAAGTCTAATCTATATAAGTGCTCTTGAATAAAGCTTCCTGTAAAAAATACCAAAAAAAATACCAAGTCTTCGTCTTGGAAAATAACAAAATCTAAAAGAAAAGAAAAGTCTTCTTTGTGGAAAATAGTAAAATAAAAAAAACCAAGACTTCACCTTGGAAAATAACAAAATCTAATCTAAAACATCTTAAATAAAGCTTATTTCTAATCTTCTTTGTAGGCAGAAAATAGTAAGTTACAGGACTCTCGAACTGATGTATTCCAAAAATAAAGAATTAAAATAACAAAGTCTAATCTATATAAGCGCTCTTGAATAAAGCAGTGTAAAAAAAAAAAATAGCAATATAAAAAAAAACCAAGTCTTCGTCTTGGAAAATAACAAAATCTAAAAGAAAAGAAGTCTTCTTTGTGGAAAATAGTAAAATAAAAAAAACCAAGACTTCACCTTGGAAAATAACAAAATCTAATCTAAAACATCTTAAATAAAGCTTATTTGTAATCTTCTTTGTAGGCAGAAAATAGTAAGTTACAGGACTCTCGAACTGATGTAGTCCAAAAATAAAGAATTAAAATAACAAAGTCTAATCTATATAAGTGCTCTTGAATAGGCTTCGTGTAAAAAAATAGCAATAAAAAAATACCAAGTCTTCGTCTTGGAAAATAACAAAATCTAAAAGAAAAGTCTTCTTTGTGGAAAATAGTAAAATAAAAAACCAAGACTTCACCTTGGAAAATAACAAAATCTAATCTAAAACATCTTAAATAAAGCTGGTTTGTAGTCTTCTCTCGAACTGATGTAGTGCAAAAATAAAGAATTAAAATAACAAAGTCTAATCTATATAAGTGCTCTTGAATAAAGCTTCCTGTAAAAAATACCAAAAAAAATACCAAGTCTTCGTCTTGGAAAATAACAAAATCCAAAAGAAAAGAAAAGTCTTCTTTGTGGAAAATAGTAAAATAAAAAAAACCAAGACTTCACCTTGGAAAATAACAAAATCTAATCTAAAACATCTTAAATAAAGCTTATTTCTAATCTTCTTTGTAGGCAGAAAATAGTAAGTTACAGGACTCTCGAACTGATGTAGTCCAAAAATAAAGAATTAAAATAACAAAGTCTAATCTATATAAGTGCTCTTGAATAAAAGAAAGGTCTTCTTTATGGAAAATAGTAAAATAAGAATACCAAGACTTCACCTTGGAAAATAACAAAACCATCTTGAAAAAAGCTTATTTTTAATCTTCTTTGTAGGCAGAAAATAGTAAGGCGAAAATAAAGTCCCCTCTAAGCTCTAAAGTAACAAATACGACGTGTTAAAAAAAAAACTAACAATAAAAAAAAAGAACCAAGACTTCGTCTTGGAAAATAACAATCTAAATTGTGGAAAATAGTAAAATGAAATAAAAACCGACTTCACCTTCGAAAATAACAAAATCAATCTAAAACAAATGACATCTTAAAACAAAACTATTATTTGTTTCGGAGGTTGTCTATGACTGTTCATAGACCGCATAATTTCCACAGAACATTCTCAGAATATCAAGAGAGAAAAGCAGCGTTCTGCGGGAAATCATCTTGGCCAGTGATGTCGTTCTGGGTTTGGTCAGGCCCAGGGAGGTAAGTACCTCGTTATTCTCAAGGGGCCACTTTCCTCTTGCCCCAACCGGGAATCCAAAGAATGTGACCTTGCTAGCCTTCGTCAGCACTTTGACTTGATCACCAAGAGGGGTATAGTACGAAACTTTGTGCGAGGCAGCATCTGACAAGGTATT
>NW_027422702.1:50000-52500 GCF_048934315.1 Petromyzon marinus | reverse complement strand
TTTCGTGTTGCCACATTGCATGCGAACGGCATGAAACTTCCAGAGGCATTTGCAGCAGGAATGCATGTGCAGTCAAAAAAGTGAATATTTTTCACGGATAGACCCCGTGAAACGCTAGAAATTGGCGGCGATGTCTCTCTTGTGGCTCACGGGGCTGTTAGGGTGGCACAGAAATCCCTCGGAATGGGAAAACGGGTCATTTTCGTGTCGCCACATTGCATGCGAACCGCATGAAACTTCCAGAGGCATTTGCAGCAGAAATGCATGTGCAGTCAAAAAATTGAATATTTTTCACGGATAGACCCCGTGAAACGCTAGAAATTGGCGGGGATGTGTCTCTTGTGGCTCACGGGGCTGTTAGGGTGGCACAGAAATCCCTCGGAATGGGAAAAAACGGGTCATTTTCGTGTCGCCACATTGCATGCGAACCGCATGAAACTTCCAGAGGCATTTGCAGCAGGAATGCATGTGCACTCAAAAAATGTGATATTTTTCACGGAGAGACCCCGTGAAACGCTAGAAGTGGGCGGGGATGTCTCTCTTGTGGCTCACGGGGCTGTTAGGGTGGCACAGAAATCCCTCGGAATGGGAAAACGGGTCATTTTCGTGTCGCCACATTGCATACGAACCGCATGAAACTTCCAGAGGCATTTGCAGCAGGAATGCATGTGCACTCAAAAAAGTGAATATTTCTCACGGATAGACCCCGTGATACGCTAGAAATTGGCGGGGATGTCTCTCTTGTGGCTCACGGGGCTGTTAGGGTGGCACAGAAATCCCTCGGAATGGGAAAACGGGTCATTTTCGTGTCGCCACATTGCATGCGAACCGCATGCAACTTCCAGAGGCATTTGCAGCAGAAATGCATGTGCAGTCAAAAAAAAATTGATATTTTTCACGGATAGACCCCGTGAAACGCTAGAAATTGGCGGGGATGTGTCTCTTGTGGCTCACGGGGCTGTTCGGGTCGCACAGAAATCCCTGGGAATGGGAAAACGGGTCATTTTCGTGTTGCCACATTGCGTACGAACCGCATGAAACTTCCAGAGGCATTTGCAGCAGGAATGCATGTGCACTCAAAAACTTCTATATGTTTCACGGATAGACCCCGTGAAACGCTAGAAATTGGCGGGGATGTGTCTCTTGTGGCTCACGGGGCTGTTAGGGTGGCACAGAACTCCCTCGGAATGGGAAAAGGGGTCATTTTCGTGTTGCCACATTGCATAGGAACGCCATGAAACTTCCAGAGGCATTTGCAGCAGAAAGGCACGTGCACTCAAAAATTTTAATATTTTTCACGCATAGACCCCGTCAAACGCTAGAAGTTGGCGGGGATGTCTCTCTTGTGGCTCACGGGGCTGTTAGGGTCGCACAGAAATGCCTCGGAATGGGAAAACGGGTCATTTTTGTGTGGCCACATTGCATAGGAACGGCATGAAACTTCCAGAGGCATTTGCAGCAGGAATGCATGTGCACTCAAAAACGTCTATATTTTTCACGGATAGACCCCGTGAAACGCTATAAATTGGCGGGGATGTCTCTCTTGTGGCTCACGGGCGCTGTTAGTTAGGGTCGCACAGAAATCCCTCGGAATGGGAAAAGGGGTCATTTTCGTGTTGCCACATTGCGTACGAACGGCATGAAACTTCCAGAGGCATCTGCAGCAGAAATGCATGTGCACTCAAAAACGTCTATATTTTTCACGGATAGACCCCGTGAAACGCTAGAAATTGGCGGGGATGTGTCTCTTGTGGCTCACGGGGCTGTTAGGGTCGCACAGAAATCCCTCGGAATGGGAAAACGGGTCATTTTCGTGTTGCCACAATTGGCATACGAACGGCATGAAACTTCCAGAGGCATTTGCAGCAGAAATGCATGTGCACTCAAAAACGTGAATATTTTTTCACGGATAGACCCCGTCAAACGCTCGAATTTGGCGGGGATGTTTCTCTTGTGGGTCACGGGGCTGTTCGGCTCGCACAGAACTCCCTTGGTCCACCTGATTCGTGCATACAGGCAGCAACTAAAACTCTGTAAACCTGCTGTGAGGACATCTAAACAGTGGACCAGTGAGGCTGTGGAAGATTTGCGGGCGTGCTTAGACTGTACTGACTGGGATATGTTCACGACTGCTACCAATAGTCTGGATGAACTCACAGAGGCTGTGTACATCAGCTTCTGTGAGGACTGCTGTATCCCAACACGTACCAGGGTGAACTTTAACAACAACAAGCCCTGGTTCTCAGCAAAGCTCAAAAGGTTGAGGTTGGAGAAGGAGGAAGCGTTTAGGAGTGGGGATAGAGACAGATTCAAGGAGTCGAAGAACAGGTTTAGCAAAGCGGTGAGAGAGGCTAAACGACTGTACTCAGAGACACTAAAACACCAGTTCTCTACTAACGACGCTGCTTCTGTCTGCCAAAGGGCTCAGGCACATCACCAACTACAAACCCAGAGCGCCCCACACCACTAACGACTCCCGCCTAGCCAACGACCTGAACGA
>NW_027422702.1:37500-40000 GCF_048934315.1 Petromyzon marinus | reverse complement strand
CTCAAAAAATGTGATATTTTTCACGGAGAGACCCCGTGAAACGCTAGAAGTGGGCGGGGATGTCTCTCTTGTGGCTCACGGGGCTGTTAGGGTGGCACAGAAATCCCTCGGAATGGGAAAACGGGTCATTTTCGTGTCGCCACATTGCATACGAACCGCATGAAACTTCCAGAGGCATTTGCAGCAGGAATGCATGTGCACTCAAAAAAGTGAATATTTCTCACGGATAGACCCCGTGATACGCTAGAAATTGGCGGGGATGTCTCTCTTGTGGCTCACGGGGCTGTTAGGGTGGCACAGAAATCCCTCGGAATGGGAAAACGGGTCATTTTCGTGTCGCCACATTGCATGCGAACCGCATGCAACTTCCAGAGGCATTTGCAGCAGAAATGCATGTGCAGTCAAAAAAAAATTGATATTTTTCACGGATAGACCCCGTGAAACGCTAGAAATTGGCGGGGATGTGTCTCTTGTGGCTCACGGGGCTGTTCGGGTCGCACAGAAATCCCTGGGAATGGGAAAACGGGTCATTTTCGTGTTGCCACATTGCGTACGAACCGCATGAAACTTCCAGAGGCATTTGCAGCAGGAATGCATGTGCACTCAAAAACTTCTATATGTTTCACGGATAGACCCCGTGAAACGCTAGAAATTGGCGGGGATGTGTCTCTTGTGGCTCACGGGGCTGTTAGGGTGGCACAGAACTCCCTCGGAATGGGAAAAGGGGTCATTTTCGTGTTGCCACATTGCATAGGAACGCCATGAAACTTCCAGAGGCATTTGCAGCAGAAAGGCACGTGCACTCAAAAATTTTAATATTTTTCACGCATAGACCCCGTCAAACGCTAGAAGTTGGCGGGGATGTCTCTCTTGTGGCTCACGGGGCTGTTAGGGTCGCACAGAAATGCCTCGGAATGGGAAAACGGGTCATTTTTGTGTGGCCACATTGCATAGGAACGGCATGAAACTTCCAGAGGCATTTGCAGCAGGAATGCATGTGCACTCAAAAACGTCTATATTTTTCACGGATAGACCCCGTGAAACGCTATAAATTGGCGGGGATGTCTCTCTTGTGGCTCACGGGCGCTGTTAGTTAGGGTCGCACAGAAATCCCTCGGAATGGGAAAAGGGGTCATTTTCGTGTTGCCACATTGCGTACGAACGGCATGAAACTTCCAGAGGCATCTGCAGCAGAAATGCATGTGCACTCAAAAACGTCTATATTTTTCACGGATAGACCCCGTGAAACGCTAGAAATTGGCGGGGATGTGTCTCTTGTGGCTCACGGGGCTGTTAGGGTCGCACAGAAATCCCTCGGAATGGGAAAACGGGTCATTTTCGTGTTGCCACAATTGGCATACGAACGGCATGAAACTTCCAGAGGCATTTGCAGCAGAAATGCATGTGCACTCAAAAACGTGAATATTTTTTCACGGATAGACCCCGTCAAACGCTCGAATTTGGCGGGGATGTTTCTCTTGTGGGTCACGGGGCTGTTCGGCTCGCACAGAACTCCCTTGGTCCACCTGATTCGTGCATACAGGCAGCAACTAAAACTCTGTAAACCTGCTGTGAGGACATCTAAACAGTGGACCAGTGAGGCTGTGGAAGATTTGCGGGCGTGCTTAGACTGTACTGACTGGGATATGTTCACGACTGCTACCAATAGTCTGGATGAACTCACAGAGGCTGTGTACATCAGCTTCTGTGAGGACTGCTGTATCCCAACACGTACCAGGGTGAACTTTAACAACAACAAGCCCTGGTTCTCAGCAAAGCTCAAAAGGTTGAGGTTGGAGAAGGAGGAAGCGTTTAGGAGTGGGGATAGAGACAGATTCAAGGAGTCGAAGAACAGGTTTAGCAAAGCGGTGAGAGAGGCTAAACGACTGTACTCAGAGACACTAAAACACCAGTTCTCTACTAACGACGCTGCTTCTGTCTGCCAAAGGGCTCAGGCACATCACCAACTACAAACCCAGAGCGCCCCACACCACTAACGACTCCCGCCTAGCCAACGACCTGAACGAGTTCTACCGTAGATTTGAAAGACAATTGGACTGTCCTGAACCACCCCTTCCCACCCAAGAGGCCCCATCCCCCACCCATACTACAGAAACGACTCTCTCCTTTCAGGAGGGAGAAGTTAATGGGCTTTTCAAGAGGCAGAATCCACGCAAAGCAGCCGGGCCGGACTCTGTCTCTCCAGCCACCCTCAGGCACTGCGCTGGCCAGCTGTCTCCGGTGTTCACCAACATCTTTAACACCTCCCTGGAGACATGCCATGTACCAGCCTGTCTCAAGTCCTCCACCATCATCGCTGTGCCCAAAAAGCTAAGGCCAACAGGACTAAATGATTACAGACCGGTCGCCCTTACATCTGTGGTAATGAAGTCTTTTGAGCGCCTGCTCCTGGCACACCTCAAAGCCATCACAGACCCTCTCCTGGACCCCCTTCAGTTTGCCTACAGAGCCAACAGGTCTGTGGACGACGCAGTTAACA
>NW_027422702.1:25000-27500 GCF_048934315.1 Petromyzon marinus | reverse complement strand
TGGCTCACGGGGCTGTTCGGGTCGCACAGAAATCCCTGGGAATGGGAAAACGGGTCATTTTCGTGTTGCCACATTGCGTACGAACCGCATGAAACTTCCAGAGGCATTTGCAGCAGGAATGCATGTGCACTCAAAAACCTCTATATGTTTCACGGATAGACCCCGTGAAACGCTAGAAATTGGCGGGGATGTGTCTCTTGTGGCTCACGGGGCTGTTAGGGTGGCACAGAACTCCCTCGGAATGGGAAAAGGGGTCATTTTCGTGTTGCCACATTGCATAGGAACGCCATGAAACTTCCAGAGGCATTTGCAGCAGAAAGGCACGTGCACTCAAAAATTTTAATATTTTTCACGCATAGACCCCGTCAAACGCTAGAAGTTGGCGGGGATGTCTCTCTTGTGGCTCACGGGGCTGTTAGGGTCGCACAGAAATGCCTCGGAATGGGAAAACGGGTCATTTTTGTGTGGCCACATTGCATAGGAACGGCATGAAACTTCCAGAGGCATTTGCAGCAGGAATGCATGTGCACTCAAAAACGTCTATATTTTTCACGGATAGACCCCGTGAAACGCTATAAATTGGCGGGGATGTCTCTCTTGTGGCTCACGGGCGCTGTTAGTTAGGGTCGCACAGAAATCCCTCGGAATGGGAAAAGGGGTCATTTTCGTGTTGCCACATTGCGTACGAACGGCATGAAACTTCCAGAGGCATCTGCAGCAGAAATGCATGTGCACTCAAAAACGTCTATATTTTTCACGGATAGACCCCGTGAAACGCTAGAAATTGGCGGGGATGTGTCTCTTGTGGCTCACGGGGCTGTTAGGGTCGCACAGAAATCCCTCGGAATGGGAAAACGGGTCATTTTCGTGTTGCCACAATTGGCATACGAACGGCATGAAACTTCCAGAGGCATTTGCAGCAGAAATGCATGTGCACTCAAAAACGTGAATATTTTTTCACGGATAGACCCCGTCAAACGCTCGAATTTGGCGGGGATGTTTCTCTTGTGGGTCACGGGGCTGTTCGGCTCGCACAGAACTCCCTTGGTCCACCTGATTCGTGCATACAGGCAGCAACTAAAACTCTGTAAACCTGCTGTGAGGACATCTAAACAGTGGACCAGTGAGGCTGTGGAAGATTTGCGGGCGTGCTTAGACTGTACTGACTGGGATATGTTCACGACTGCTACCAATAGTCTGGATGAACTCACAGAGGCTGTGTACATCAGCTTCTGTGAGGACTGCTGTATCCCAACACGTACCAGGGTGAACTTTAACAACAACAAGCCCTGGTTCTCAGCAAAGCTCAAAAGGTTGAGGTTGGAGAAGGAGGAAGCGTTTAGGAGTGGGGATAGAGACAGATTCAAGGAGTCGAAGAACAGGTTTAGCAAAGCGGTGAGAGAGGCTAAACGACTGTACTCAGAGACACTAAAACACCAGTTCTCTACTAACGACGCTGCTTCTGTCTGCCAAAGGGCTCAGGCACATCACCAACTACAAACCCAGAGCGCCCCACACCACTAACGACTCCCGCCTAGCCAACGACCTGAACGAGTTCTACCGTAGATTTGAAAGACAATTGGACTGTCCTGAACCACCCCTTCCCACCCAAGAGGCCCCATCCCCCACCCATACTACAGAAACGACTCTCTCCTTTCAGGAGGGAGAAGTTAATGGGCTTTTCAAGAGGCAGAATCCACGCAAAGCAGCCGGGCCGGACTCTGTCTCTCCAGCCACCCTCAGGCACTGCGCTGGCCAGCTGTCTCCGGTGTTCACCAACATCTTTAACACCTCCCTGGAGACATGCCATGTACCAGCCTGTCTCAAGTCCTCCACCATCATCGCTGTGCCCAAAAAGCTAAGGCCAACAGGACTAAATGATTACAGACCGGTCGCCCTTACATCTGTGGTAATGAAGTCTTTTGAGCGCCTGCTCCTGGCACACCTCAAAGCCATCACAGACCCTCTCCTGGACCCCCTTCAGTTTGCCTACAGAGCCAACAGGTCTGTGGACGACGCAGTTAACATGGCCCTCCACTTCACCCTACAGCATGTGGACGCCCCAGCATCCTACGCCAGGATCCTGTTTGTGGACTTCAGCTCTGCCTTCAACACCATCATCCCTGCCCTGCTTCAGGACAAGCTCTTCCAGCTGAACGTGCCCTACTCCACCTGCAGGTGGATCACAGACTTCCTCTCTGACAGGAAGCAGTGCGTTAAGCCGGGAACAGAAGTCTCTGACTCCAGGTCCATCAGCACGGGAACTCCTCAGGGCTGCGTCCTTTGCCCACTGCTCTTCTCCCTGTATACCAACAGCTGCGCCTCCAATCATCTGTCCGTCAAACTCTTGAAGTTTGTCGGACGACACCACCCTCATTGGGCTGATCTCTGGTGGGGATGAGTCTGACTATAGGTGGGAAGCTGACAACCTGGTGACCTGGTGTAGCCAGAACAACTTAGAGCTAAATGCTCTAAGGACAGTTGAGATGGTTGTGGACTT